>NW_020629041.1:240192-295478 GCF_003573695.1 Papaver somniferum
TTCTAATGATCAGGACATGTTGGTTTATAGATCCAGATGATCTTGATATTTTAGCAAAATTTTGAAATCTAGGCCTCATAAACAAGACTTGTCTACTTAGAGCAGTTTCGAGTGTACATTCGAAAAAAACACACTCAAAAAGACTCGAACGCTATAATTTAGTTCAAGAGGTATCTATTTTGATTGGAAACATGCTAATGATCAGGACATGTTGGTCTATAGACCCACATGATCTTGATATTTTATCCAAATTTTTAAGTCTAGGCCACATAAACAAGATTTTTCTACTTAGAGCAGTTTCGAGTGTACATTCGAAAAATACACACTCGAAAAGACTCGAACGCTATAATTTAGCTCAAGAGGTGTCTATTTTGATTGAAAACATTCTAATTATCAGGACATGTTGGTCTATAGACCTACATGATCTTGATATTTTATCCAAGTTTTGAAGCCTAGGCCTCATAAATACGGATTTTCTACTTAGAGCAGTTTCGAGTGTACATTCGAATAATACACACTCGAAAAGACTCGAACGCTATAATTTAGATCAACGGGTTTCTATTTTTCTTGGAAACATGCTAATGATCAGGACATGTTGGTCTATAGATCCAGATAATCTTGATATTTTAGAAAATTTTTGAAATCTAGGCCTCATAAACAAGATTTGTCTACTTAGAGCAGTTTCGAGTGTACATTCGAAAAATACACACTCGAAAAGACTCGAATGCTATAATTTATCTCAAGAGGTGTCTATTTTGATTGAAAACATGCTATTGATCAGGACATGTTGGTCTACAGACCCACATGATCTTGATATTTTAGCCAAATTTTGAAGTCTAGGCCACATAAACAAGTTTTTTCTACTTAGAGAAGTTTCGAGTGTACATTCGAAAAATACACACTCGAAAAGACTCGAACGCTATAATTTAGCTCAAGAGGTGTCTATTTTGATTAAAAACATGTTAATTATCAGGACATGTTGGTCTATAGACCCACATGATCTTGATATTTTAGCCAAGTTTTGAAGCCTAGGCCTCATAAACATGAATTTTCTACTTAGAGAAGTTTCGAGTGTACATTCGAAAAATACACACTCGAAAAGACTAGAACGCTATAATTTAGCTCAAGAGGTGTCTATTTTGATTGGAAACATGCTAATGATCAGGACATGTTGGTCTATAGATCCAGATGATCTTGATATTTTAGCTAAATTTTGAAATCTAGGCCCCATAAACAAGATTTGTCTACTTAGAGCAGTTTCGAGTGTACATTCGAAAAATACACACTCGAAAAGACTCGAACGCTATAATTTACCTCAAGAGGTGTCTATTTTGATTGAAAACATGTTATTGATCAGGACATGTTGGTCTATTGACCCACATGATCTTTATATTTTAGCCAAATTTTGAAGTCTAGGCCACATAAACAAGATTTTTCTACTTAGAGCAGTTTCGAGTGTACATTCGAAAAATACACACTCGAAAAGACTCGAACGCTATAATTTAGCTCAAGAGGTGTCTATTTTTATTGAAAACATACTAATTATCAGGACAGGTTGGTCTATAGACCCACATGATCTTGATATTTTAGCCAAGTTTTGAAGCCTAGGCCTCATAAACACGAATTTTCTACTTAGAGCAGTTTCGAGTGTACATTCGAAAAATACACACTCGAAAAGACTAGAACGCTATAATTTAGCTCAAGAGGTGTCTATTTTGATTGGAAACATGCTAATGATCAGGACATGATGGTCTGTAGACCCACATGATCTTGATATTTTAGCCAAATTTTGAAGTCTAGGCCACATAAACAAGATTTTTCTACTTAGAGCAGTTTCGAGTGTATATTCGAAAAATACACACTCGAAAAGACTGGAACGCTATAATTTAGCTTAAGAGGTGTATATTTTGATTGAAAACATGCTAATAATCAGGACATGTTGGTCTATAGACCCACATGATCTTGATATTTTATCCAAGTTTTGAAGCCTAGGCCTCATAAACACGGATTTTCTACTTAGAGCAGTTTCGAGTGTACATTCGAATAATACACACTCGAAAAGACTCGAACGCTATAATTTAGATCAACAGGTTGCTATTTTTATTGGAAACATGCTAATGATCAGGACATGTTGGTCTATAGATCCAGATGATCTTGTTATTTTAGCAAAATTTTGAAATCTAGGCCTCATAAACAAGATTTGTCTACTTAGAGCAGTTTCGAGTGTACATTCGAAAAATACACACTCGAAAAGACTCGAACGCTATAATTTAGTTCAAGAAGTATCTATTTTGATTGAAAACATGCTATTGATCAGGACATGTTGGTCTATAGACCCACATGATCTTGATATTTTATCCAAATTTTGAAGTCTAGGCCACATAAACAAGACTTTTCTACTTAGAGCAGTTTCGAGTGTACATTCGAAAAATACACACTCGAAAAGACTCGAACGCTATAATTTAGCTCAAGAGGTGTCTATTTTGATTGGAAACATGCTAATGATCAGGACATGTTGGTCTATAGACCAATATGATCTTGATATTTTAGCCAAATTTTGAAGTTTAGGCCACATAAACAAGATTTTTCTACTTAGAGCAGTTTCGAGTGTACATTCGAAAAATACACACTCGAAAAGACTCGAACGCTATAATTTAGCTCAAGAGATGTCTATTTTGATTGAAAACATACTAATTATCAGGACATGTTGGTCTATAGACCCACATGATCTTGATATTTTGGACAAGTTTTGAAGCCTAGGCCTCATAAACACGAATTTTCTACTTAGAGCAGTTTCGAGTGTACATTCGAAAAATACACACTCGAAAAGACTAGAACGCTATAATTTAGCTCAAGAGGTGTCTATTTTGATTGGAAAAATGCTAATGATCAGGACATGTTGGTCTATAGACCCACATGATCTTGATATTTTAGCCAAATTTTGAAGTCTAGGCCACATAAACAAGATTTTTCTACTTAGAGCAATTTCGAGTGTACATTCGAAAAATACACACTCGAAAAGACTAGAACACTATAATTTAGCTCAAGAGGTGTCTATTTTGATTGGAAACATGCTAATGATCAGGACATGTTGGTCTATAGACCCACATGATCTTGATATTTTAGCCAAATTTTGAAGTCTAGGCCACATAAACAAGATTTTTCTACTTAGAGCAGTTTCGAGTGTACATTCAAAAAATACACACTCGAAAAGACTCGAACGCTATAATTTAGCTCCAGAGATGTCTATTTTGATTGAAAACATGCTAATTATCAGGACATGTTGGTCTAGAGACCCACATGATCTTGATATTTTAGCAAAGTTTTGAAGCCTAGGCCTCATAAACACAAATTTTCTACTTAGAGCAGTTTCGAGTGTACATTCGAAAAATATACACTCGAAAATACTAGAACGCTATAATTTAGCTCAAGAGGTGTCTATTTTGATTGAAAACATGCTAATGATCAGGACATGTTGGTCTATAGACCCACATGATCTTGATATTTTAGCCAAATTTTGAAGTCTAGGCCACATAAACAAGATTTTTCTACTTAGAGCAGTTTCGAGTGTACATTCGAAAAATACAGACTCGAAAAGACTCGAACGCTATAATTTCGCTCAAGAGGTGTCTATTTTGATTGAAAACATGCTATTGATCAGGACATGTTGGTCTATAGACACACATGATCTTGATATTTTAGCCAAATTTTGAAGTCTAGGCCACATAAACAAGATTTTTCTACTTAGAGCAGTTTCGAGTGTACATTCGAAGAATACACATTTGAAAAGACTCGAACGCTATAATTTAGCTCGAGAGGTGTCTATTTTGATTGAAAACATGCTAATGATCAGGACATGTTGGTCTATAGACCCACATGATCTTGATATTTTAGCCAAATTTTGAAGTCTAGGCCACATAAACAAGATTTTTCTACTTAGAGCAGTTTCGAGTGTACATTCAAAAAATACACACTCGAAAAGACTCGAACGCTATAATTTAGCTCAAGAGGTGTCTATTTTGATTGAAAACATGCTAATTATCAGGACATGTTGGTCTATAGACCCACATGATCTTGATATTTTATCCAAGTTTTGAAGCCTAGGCCTCATAAACACGAATTTTCTACTTAGAGCGGTTTCGAGTGTACATTCGAATAATACACACTCGAAAAGACTCGAA
The DNA here is from genome assembly GCF_003573695.1 of Papaver somniferum. Classification (NCBI taxonomy): domain Eukaryota; kingdom Viridiplantae; phylum Streptophyta; class Magnoliopsida; order Ranunculales; family Papaveraceae; genus Papaver; species Papaver somniferum. Next base: position 244,374 of record NW_020629041.1, read on the forward strand.
CGCTATAATTTAGATCAACAAGTTTCTATTTTTATTGGAAACATGCTAATGATCAGGACATATTGGTCTATAGGCCCAGATGATCTTGATATTTTAGCAAAATTTTGAAATCTAGGCCTCATAAACAAGATTTGTCTACTTAGAGCAGTTTAGAGTGTACATTCGAAAAGTACACACTCGAAAAGACTCGAACGCTATAATTTAGCTCAAGAGGTGTCTATTTTGATTGAAAACATGCTATTGATCAGGACATGTTGGTCTATAGACCCACATGATCTTGATATTTTAGCCAAATCTTGAAGTCTAGGCCACATAAACAAGATTTTTCTACTTAGAGCAGTTTCGAGTGTACATTCGAAAAATACACACTCGAAAAGACTCGAACGCTATAATTTAGCTCAAGAGGTGTCTATTTTGATTGAAAACATGCTAATGATCAGGACATGTTGGTCTATAAACCCACATGATCTTGATATTTTAGCCAAATTTTGAAGTCTAGGCCACATAAACAAGATTTTTCTACTTAGAGCAGTTTCGAGTGTACATTCGAAAAATACACACTCGAAAAGACTCTAACGATATAATTTAGCTCAAGAGATGTCTATTTTGATTGAAAACATGCTAATTATCAGGACATGTTGGTCTATAGACCCACATGATCTTGATATTTTAGCCAAATTTTGAAGTCTAGGCCACATAAACAAGATTTTTCTACTTAGAGCAGTTTCGAGTGTACATTCAAAAAATACACACTCGAAAAGACTCGAACGCTATAATTTAGCTCAAGAGGTATCTATTTTGATTGAAAACATGCTATTGATCAGGACATGTTGGTCTATAGACCCACATGATCTTGATATTTTATCCAAATTTTGAAGTCTAGGCCACATAAACAAGATTTTTCTACTTAGAGCAGTTTCGAGTGTACATTCAAAAAATACACACTCGAAAAGACTCGAAAGCTATAATTTAGCTCAAGAGGTGTCTATTTTGATTGAAAACATGCTAATGATCAGGACATGTTGGTCTATAGACCCACATGATCTTGATATTTTAGCCAAATTTTGAAGTCTAGGCCACATAAACAAGATTTTTCTACTTAAAGCAGTTTCGAGTGTACATTCGAAAAATACACACTCGAAAAGACTCGAACGCTATAATTTAGCTCAAGAGGTGTCTATTTTGATTGAAAACATGCTAATTATCAGGACATGTTGGTCTATAGACCTACATGATCTTGATATTTTATCCAAGTTTTGAAGCCTAGGCCTCATAAACACGGATTTTCTACTTAGAGCAGTTTCGAGTGTACATTCGAATAATACACACTCGAAAAGACTCGAACGCTATAATTTAGATCAACGGGTTTCTATTTTTATTGGAAACATGCTAATGATCAGGACATGTTGGTCTATAGATCCAGATGATCTTGATATTTTAGAAAATTTTTGAAATCCAGGCCTCATAAACAAGATTTGTCTACTTAGAGCAGTTTCGAGTGTACATTCGAAAAATACACACTCGAAAAGACTCGAATGCTATAATTTATCTCAAGAGGTGTCTATTTTGATTGAAAACATGCTATTGATCAGGACATGTTGGTCTACAGACCCACATGATCTTGATATTTTAGCCAAATTTTGAAGTCTAGGCCACATAAACAAGATTTTTCTACTTAGAGAAGTTTCGAGTGTACATTCGAAAAAATACACACTCGAAAAGACTCGAACGCTATAATTTAGCTCAAGAGGTGTCTATTTTGATTGAAAACATGTTAATTATCAGGACATGTTGGTCTATAGACCCACATGATCTTGATATTTTAGCCAAGTTTTGAAGCCTAGGCCTCATAAACACGAATTTTCTATTTAGAGAAGTTTCGAGTGTACATTCGAAAAATACACACTCGAAAAGACTAGAACGCTATAATTTAACTCAAGAGGTGTCTATTTTGATTGGAAACATGCTAATGATCAGGACATGTTGGTCTATAGATCCAGATGATCTTGATATTTTAGCTAAATTTTGAAATCTAGGCCCCATAAACAAGATTTGTCTACTTAGAGCAGTTTCGAGTGTACATTCGAAAAATACACACTCGAAAAGACTCGAATGCTATAATTTATCTCAAGAGGTGTCTATTTTGATTGAAAACATGATAATGATCAGGACATGTTGGTCTATAGACCCACATGATCTTGATATTTTAGCCAAATTTTGAAGTCTAGGCCACATAAACAAGATTTTTCTACTTAGAGCAGTTTCGAGTGTACATTCGAAAAATTCACACTCGAAAAGACTCGAACGCTATAATTTAGCTCAAGAGGTGTCTATTTTGATTGAAAACATGCTAATTATCAGGACATGTTGGTCTATAGACCCACATGATCTTGATATTTTATTCAAGTTTTGAAGCCTAGGCCTCATAAACACGGATTTTCTACTTAGAGCAGTTTCGAGTGTACATTCGAATAATACACACTCGAAAAGACTCGAACGCTATAATTTAGATCAACAGGTTTCTATTTTTATTGGAAACATTCTAATGATCAGGACATGTTGGTCTATAGATCCAGATGATCTTGATATTTTAGCAAAATTTTGAAATCTAGGCCTCATAAACAAGATTTGTCTACTTAGAGCAGTTTCGAGTGTACATTCGAAAAAAACACACTCGAAAAGACACGAACGCTATAATTTAGTTCAAGAGGTATCTATTTTGATTGGAAACATGCTAATTATCAGGACATGTTGGTCTATAGACCTACATGATCTTGATATTTTATCCAAGTTTTGAAGCCTAGGCCTCATAAATACGGATTTTCTACTTAGAGCAGTTTCGAGTGTACATTCGAATAATACACACTCGAAAAGACTCGAACGCTATAATTTAGATCAACAGGTTTCTATTTTTATTGGAAACATTCTAATGATCAGGACATGTTGGTCTATAGATCCAGATGATCTTGATATTTTAGCAAAATTTTGAAATCTAGGCCTCATAAACAAGATTTGTCTACTTAGAGCAGTTTCGAGTGTACATTCGAAAAATACACACTCGAAAAGACTCGAACGCTATAATTTAGTTCAAGAGGTATCTATTTTGATTGGAAACATGATAATGATGAGGACATGTTGGTCTATAGACCCACATGATCTTGATATTTTATCCAAATTTTTAAGTCTAGGCCACATAAACAAGATTTTTCTACTTAGAGCAGTTTCGAGTGTACATTCGAAAAATACACACTCGAAAAGACTCGAACGCTATAATTTAGCTCAAGAGGTGTCTATTTTGATTGAAAACATTCTAATTATCAGGACATGTTGGTCTATAGACCTACATGATCTTGATATTTTATCCAAGTTTTGAAGCCTAGGCCTCATAAACACGGATTTTCTACTTAGAGCAGTTTCGAGTGTACATTCGAATAATACACACTCGAAAAGACTCGAACGCTATAATTTAGATCAACGGGTTTCTATTTTTATTGGAAACATGCTAATGATCAGTACATGTTGGTCTATAGATCCAGATGATCTTGATATTTTAGAAAATTTTTGAAATCCAGGCCTCATAAACAAGATTTGTCTACTTAGAGCAGTTTCGAGTGTACATTCGAAAAATACACACTCGAAAAGACTCGAATGCTATAATTTATCTCAAGAGGTGTCTATTTTGATTGAAAACATGCTATTGATCAGGACATGTTGGTCTACAGACCCACATGATCTTGATATTTTAGCCAAATTTTGAAGTCTAGGCCACATAAACAAGATTTTTCTACTTAGAGAAGTTTCGAGTGTACATTCGAAAAATACACACTCGAAAAGACTCGAACGCTATAATTTAGCTCAAGAGGTGTCTATTTTGATTGAAAACATGTTAATTATCAGGACATGTTGGTCTATAGACCCACATGATCTTGATATTTTAGCCAAGTTTTGAAGCCTAGGCCTCATAAACACGAATTTTCTACTTAGAGAAGTTTCGAGTGTACATTCGAAAAATACACACTCGAAAAGACTAGAACGCTATAATTTAACTCAAGATGTGTCAATTTTGATTGGAAACATGCTAATGATCAGGACATGTTGGTCTATAGATCCAGATGATCTTAATATTTTAGCTAAATTTTGAAATCTAGGCCCCATAAACAAGATTTGTCTACTTAGAGCAGTTTCGAGTGTACATTCGAAAAATACACACTCGAAAAGACTCGAATGCTATAATTTATCTCAAGAGGTGTCTATTTTGATTGAAAACATGCTAATGATCAGGACATGTTGGTCTATAGACCCACATGATCTTGATATTTTAGCCAAATTTTGAAGTCTAGGCCACATAAACAAGATTTTTCTACTTAGAGCAGTTTCGAGTGTACATTCGAAAAATTCACACTCGAAAAGACTCGAACGCTATAATTTAGCTCAAGAGGTGTCTATTTTGATTGAAAACATGCTAATTATCAGGACATGTTGGTCTATAGACCTACATGATCTTGATATTTTATTCAAGTTTTCAAGCCTAGGCCTCATAAACACGGATTTTCTACTTAGAGCAGTTTCGAGTGTACATTCGAATAATACACACTCGAAAAGACTCGAACGCTATAATTTAGATCAACAGGTTTCTATTTTTATTGGAAACATTCTAATGATCAGGACATGTTGGTTTATAGATCCAGATGATCTTGATATTTTAGCAAAATTTTGAAATCTAGGCCTCATAAACAAGATTTGTCTACTTAGAGCAGTTTCGAGTGTACATTCGAAAAAAACACACTCGAAAAGACTCGAACGCTATAATTTAGTTCAAGAGGTATCTATTTTGATTGGAAACATGCTAATGATCAGGACATGTTGGTCTATAGACCCACATGATCTTGATATTTTATCCAAATTTTAGTCTAGGCCACATAAACAAGATTTTTCTACTTAGAGCAGTTTCAAGTGTACATTCGAAAAATACACACTCGAAAAGACTCGAACGCTATAATTTAGCTCAAGAGGTGTCTATTTTGATTGAAAACATGCTAATTATCAGGACATGTTGGTCTATAGACCTACATGATCTTGATATTTTATCCAAGTTTTGAAGCCTAGGCCTCATAAATACGGATTTTCTACTTAGAGAAGTTTCGAGTGTACATTCGAATAATACACACTCGAAAAGACTCGAACGCTATAATTTAGATCAACAGGTTTCTATTTTTATTGGAAACATTCTAATGATCAGGACATGTTGGTCTATAGATCCAGATGATCTTGATATTTTAGCAAAATTTTGAAATCTAGGCCTCATAAACAAGATTTGTCTACTTAGAGCAGTTTCGAGTGTACATTCGAAAAAAACACACTCGAAAAGACACGAACGCTATAATTTAGTTCAAGAGGTATCTATTTTGATTGGAAACATGCTAATGATCATGACATGTTGGTCTATAGACCCACATGATCTTGATATTTTATCCAAATTTTTAAGTCTAGGCCACATAAACAAGATTTTTCTACTTAGAGCAGTTTCGAGTGTACATTCGAAAAATACACACTCGAAAAGACTCGAACGCTATAATTTAGCTCAAGAGGTGTCTATTTTGATTGAAAACATTCTAATTATCAGGACATGTTGGTCTATAGACCTACATGATCTTGATATTTTATCCAAGTTTTGAAGCCTAGGCCTCATAAACACGGATTTTCTACTTAGTGCAGTTTCGAGTGTACATTCGAATAATACACACTCGAAAAGACTCGAACGCTATAATTTAGATCAACGGGTTTCTATTTTTATTGGAAACATGCTAATGATCAGGACATGTTGGTCTATAGATCCAGATGATCTTGATATTTTAGAAAATTTTTGAAATCCAGGCCTCATAAACAAGATTTGTCTACTTAGAGCAGTTTCGAGTGTACATTCGAAAAATACACACTCGAAAAGACTCGAATGCTATAATTTATCTCAAGAGGTGTCTATTTTGATTGAAAACATGCTATTGATCAGGACATGTTGGTCTACAGACCCACATGATCTTGATATTTTAGCCAAATTTTGAAGTCTAGGCCACATAAACAAGATTTTTCTACTTAGAGAAGTTTCGAGTGTACATTCGAAAAATACACACTCGAAAAGACTCGAACGCTATAATTTAGTTCAAGAGGTGTCTATTTTGATTGAAAACATGTTAATTATCAGGACATGTTGGTCTATAGACCCACATGATCTTGATATTTTAGCCAAGTTTTGAAGCCTAGGCCTCATAAACACGAATTTTCTACTTAGAGAAGTTTCGAGTGTACATTCGAAAAATACACACTCGAAAAGACTAGAACGCTATAATTTAACTCAAGAGGTGTCTATTTTGATTGGAAACATGCTAATGATCAGGACATGTTGGTCTATAGATCCAGATGATCTTGATATTTTAGCTAAATTTTGAAATCTAGGCCCCATAAACAAGATTTGTCTACTTAGAGCAGTTTCGAGTGTACATTCGAAAAATACACACTCGAAAAGACTCGAATGCTATAATTTATCTCAAGAGGTGTCTATTTTGATTGAAAACATGATAATGATCAGGACATGTTGGTCTATAGACCCACATGATCTTGATATTTTAGCCAAATTTTGAAGTCTAGGCCACATAAACAAGATTTTTCTACTTAGAGCAGTTTCGAGTGTACATTCGAAAAATTCACACTCGAAAAGACTCGAACGCTATAATTTAGCTCAAGAGGTGTCTATTTTGATTGAAAACATGCTAATTATCAGGACATGTTGGTCTATAGACCCACATGATCTTGATATTTTATTCAAGTTTTGAAGCCTAGGCCTCATAAACACGGATTTTCTACTTAGAGCAGTTTCGAGTGTACATTCGAATAATACACACTCGAAAAGACTCGAACGCTATAATTTAGATCAACATGTTTCTATTTTTATTGGAAACATTCTAATGATCCGGACATGTTGGTTTATAGATCCAGATGATCTTGATATTTTAGCAAAATTTTGAAATCTAGGCCTCATAAACAAGATTTGTCTACTTAGAGCAGTTTCGAGTGTACATTCGAAAAAAACACACTCGAAAAGACTCGAACGCTATAATTTAGTTCAAGAGGTATCTATTTTGATTGGAAACATGCTAATGATCAGGACATGTTGGTCTATAGACCCACATGATCTTGATATTTTATCCAAATTTTTAAGTCTAGGCCACATAAACAAGATTTTTCTACTTAGAGCAGTTTCAAGTGTACATTCGAAAAATACACACTCGAAAAGACTCGAACGCTATAATTTAGCTCAAGAGGTGTCTATTTTGATTGAAAACATGCTAATTATCAGGACATGTTGGTCTATAGACCTACATGATCTTGATATTTTATCCAAGTTTTGAAGCCTAGGCCTCATAAATACGGATTTTCTACTTAGAGCAGTTTCGAGTGTACATTCGAATAATACACACTCGAAAAGACTCGAACGCTATAATTTAGATCAACAGGTTTCTATTTTTATTGGATACATTCTAATGATCAGGACATGTTGGTCTATAGATCCAGATGATCTTGATATTTTAGCAAAATTTTGAAATCTAGGCCTCATAAACAAGATTTGTCTACTTAGAGCAGTTTCGAGTGTACATTCGAAAAAAACACACTCGAAAAGACACGAACGCTATAATTTAGTTCAAGAGGTATCTATTTTGATTGGAAACATGCTAATGATCAGGACATGTTGGTCTATAGACCCACATGATCTTGATATTTTATCCAAATTTTTAATTCTAGGCCACATAAACAAGATTTTTCTACTTAGAGCAGTTTCGAGTGTACATTCGAAAAATACACACTCGAAAAGACTCGAACGCTATAATTTAGCTCAAGAGGTGTCTATTTTGATTGAAAACATTCTAATTATCAGGACATGTTGGTCTATAGACCTACATGATCTTGATATTTTATCCAAGTTTTGAAGCCTAGGCCTCATAAACACGGATTTTCTACTTAGAGCAGTTTCGAGTGTACATTCGAATAATACACACTCGAAAAGACTCGAACGCTATAATTTAGATCAACAGGTTTCTATTTTTATTGGAAAGATGCTAATGATCAGGACATGTTGGTCTATAGATCCATATGATCTTGATATTTTAGCAAAATTTTGTAGTCTAGGCCACATAAACAAGATTTTTCTACTTAGAGCAGTTTCGAGTGTACATTCGAAAAATACACACTCGAAAAGACTCGAACGCTATAATTTAGCTCAAGAGGTGTCTATTTTGATTGAAAACATGCTAATTATCAGGACATGTTGGTATATAGACCCACATGATCTTGATATTTTATCCAAGTTTTGAAGCCTAGGCCTCATAAACACGGATTTTCTACTTAGAGCAGTTTCGAGTGTACATTCGAATAATACACACTCGAAAAGACTTGAACGCTATAATTTATCTCAAGAGATGTCTATTTTGATTGAAAACATGCTAATTATCAGGACATGTTGGTCTATAGACCCACATGATCTTGATATTTTATCCAAGTTTTGAAGCCTAGGCCTCATAAACACGGATTTTCTACTTAGAGCAGTTTCGAGTGTACATTCGAATAATACACACTCGAAAAGACTCGAACGCTATAATTTATCTCAAGAGATATCTATTTTGATTGAAAACATGCTAATTATCAGGACATGTTGGTCTATAGACCCACATGATCTTGATATTTTAGCCAAGTTTTGAAGCCTAGGCCTCATACACACGAATTTTCTACTTAGAGCAGTTTCGAGTGTATATTCGAAAAATACACACTCGAAAAGACTCGAACGCTATAATTTAGCTCAAGAGGTGTCTATTTTGATTGGAAACATGCTAATGATCAGGACATGTTGGTCTATAGACCCACATGATCTTGATATTTTAACCAAATTTTGAAGTCTAGGCCACATAAACAAGATTTTTCTACTTAGAGCAGTTTCGAGTGTACATTCGAAAAATACACACTCGAAAAGACTCGAATGCTATAATTTATCTCAACAGGTTTCTATTTTTATTGGAAACATGCTAATGATCAGGACATGTTGGTCTATAGACCCAAATGATCTTGATATTTTAGCAAAATTTTGAAATCTAGGCCTCATAAACAAGATTTGTCTACTTAGAGCAGTTTCGAGTGTACATTCGAAAAATACACACTCGAAAAGACTCGAACGCTATAATTTAGCTCAAGAGGTGTCTATTTTGATTGGAAACATGCTAATGATCAGGACATGTTGGTCTATAGACCCACATGATCTTGATATGTTATCCAAGTTTTGAAGGCTAGGCCTCATAAACACGAATTTTCTACTTAGAGCAGTTTCGAGTGTACATTCAAATAATACACACTCGAAAAGACTCGAACGCTATAATTTAGCTCAACCGGTGTCTATTTTTATTGGAAACATGCTACTGATCAGGACATGTTGGTCTATAGACCCAGATGATCTTGATATTTTAGCTAAATTTTGAAGCCTAGGCCTCATAAACAAGATTTGTCTACTTAGAGCAGTTTCGAGTGTACATTGGAAAAATACACACTCGAAAAGACTCGAACGTTATAATTTATCTCAAGAGGTGTATATTTTGATTGAAAACATACTAATTATCAGGACAGGTTGGTCTATAGACCCACATGATCTTGATATTTTAGCCAAGTTTTGAAGCCTAGGCCTCATAAACACGAATTTTCTACTTAGAGCAGTTTCGAGTGTACATTCGAAAAATACACACTCGAAAAGACTAGAACGCTATAATTTAGCTCAAGAGGTGTCTATTTTGATTGGAAACATGCTAATGATCAGGACATGTTGGTCTGTAGACCCACATGATCTTGATATTTTAGCCAAATTTTGAAGTCTAGGCCACATAAACAAGATTTTTCTACTTAGAGCAGTTTCGAGTGTATATTCGAAAAATACACACTCGAAAAGACTGGAACGCTATAATTTAGCTTAAGAGGTGTATATTTTGATTGAAAACATGCTAATAATCAGGACATGTTGGTCTATAGACCCACATGATCTTGATATTTTATCCAAGTTTTGAAGCCTAGGCCTCATAAACACGGATTTTCTACTTAGAGCAGTTTCGAGTGTACATTCGAATAATACACACTCGAAAAGACTCGAACGCTATAATTTAGATCAACAGGTTGCTATTTTTATTGGAAACATGCTAATGATCAGGACATGTTGGTCTATAGATCCAGATGATCTTGTTATTTTAGCAAAATTTTGAAATCTAGGCCTCATAAACAAGATTTGTCTACTTAGAGCAGTTTCGAGTGTACATTCGAAAAATACACACTCGAAAAGACTCGAACGCTATAATTTAGTTCAAGAAGTATCTATTTTGATTGAAAACATGCTATTGATCAGGACATGTTGGTCTATAGACCCACATGATCTTGATATTTTATCCAAATTTTGAAGTCTAGGCCACATAAACAAGACTTTTCTACTTAGAGCAGTTTCGAGTGTACATTCGAAAAATACACACTCGAAAAGACTCGAACGCTATAATTTAGCTCAAGAGGTGTCTATTTTGATTGGAAACATGCTAATGATCAGGACATGTTGGTCTATAGACCCACATGATCTTGATATGTTATCTAAGTTTGAAGGCTAGGCCTCATAAACACGAATTTTCTACTTAGAGCAGTTTCGAGTGTACATTCAAATAATACACACTCGAAAAGACTCGAACGCTATAATTTAGCTCAACCGGTGTCTATTTTTATTGGAAACATGCTAATGATCAGGACATGTTGGTCTATAGACCCAGATGATCTTGATATTTTAGCTAAATTTTGAAGCCTAGGCCTCATAAACAAGATTTGTCTACTTAGAGCAGTTTCGAGTGTACATTGGAAAAATACACACTCGAAAAGACTCGAACGTTATAATTTATCTCAAGAGGTGTCTATTTTGATTGAAAACATACTAATTATCAGGACAGGTTGGTCTATAGACCCACATGATCTTGATGTTTTAGCCAAGTTTTGAAGCCTAGGCCTCATAAACACGAATTTTCTACTTAGAGCAGTTTCGAGTGTACATTCGAATAATACACACTCGAAAAGACTCGAACGCTATAATTTAGATCAACAGGTTGCTATTTTTATTGGAAACATGCTAATGATCAGGACATGTTGGTCTATAGATCCAGATGATCTTGTTATTTTAGCAAAATTTTGAAATCTAGGCCTCATAAACAAGATTTGTCTACTTAGAGCAGTTTCGAGTGTACATTCGAAAAATACACACTCGAAAAGACTCGAACGCTATAATTTAGTTCAAGAAGTATCTATTTTGATTGAAAACATGCTATTGATCAGGACATGTTGGTCTACAGACCCACATGATCTTGATATTTTATCCAAATTTTGAAGTCTAGGCCACATAAACAAGACTTTTCTACTTAGAGCAGTTTCGAGTGTACATTCGAAAAATACACACTCGAAAAGACTACAACGCTATAATTTAGCTCAAGAGGTGTCTATTTTGATTGGAAACATGCTAATGATCAGGACATGTTGGTCTATAGACCCACATGATCTTGATATGTTATCCAAGTTTGAAGGCTAGGCCTCATAAACACGAATTTTCTACTTAGAGCAGTTTCGAGTGTACATTCAAATAATACACACTCGAAAAGACTCGAACGCTATAATTTAGCTCAACCGGTGTCTATTTTTATTGGAAACATGCTACTGATCAGGACATGTTGGTCTATAGACCCAGATGATCTTGATATTTTAGCTAAATTTTGAAGCCTAGGCCTCATAAACAAGATTTGTCTACTTAGAGCAGTTTCGAGTGTACATTGGAAAAATACACACTCGAAAAGACTCGAACGTTATAATTTATCTCAAGAGGTGTATATTTTGATTGAAAACATACTAATTATCAGGACAGGTTGGTCTATAGACCCACATGATCTTGATATTTTAGCCAAGTTTTGAAGCCTAGGCCTCATAAACACGAATTTTCTACTTAGAGCAGTTTCGAGTGTACATTCGAAAAATACACACTCGAAAAGACTAGAACGCTATAATTTAGCTCAAGAGGTGTCTATTTTGATTGGAAACATGCTAATGATCAGGACATGTTGGTCTGTAGACCCACATGATCTTGATATTTTAGCCAAATTTTGAAGTCTAGGCCACATAAACAAGATTTTTCTACTTAGAGCAGTTTCGAGTGTATATTCGAAAAATACACACTCGAAAAGACTGGAACGCTATAATTTAGCTTAAGAGGTGTATATTTTGATTGAAAACATGCTAATAATCAGGACATGTTGGTCTATAGACCCACATGATCTTGATATTTTATCCAAGTTTTGAAGCCTAGGCCTCATAAACACGGATTTTCTACTTAGAGCAGTTTCGAGTGTACATTCGAATAATACACACTTGAAAAGACTCGAACGCTATAATTTAGATCAACAGGTTGCTATTTTTATTGGAAACATGCTAATGATCAGGACATGTTGGTCTATAGATCCAGATGATCTTGTTATTTTAGCAAAATTTTGAAATCTAGGACTCATAAACAAGATTTGTCTACTTAGAGCAGTTTCGAGTGTACATTCGAAAAATACACACTCGAAAAGACTCGAACGCTATAATTTAGTTCAAGAAGTATCTATTTTGATTGAAAACATGCTATTGATCAGGACATGTTGGTCTATAGACCCACATGATCTTGATATTTTATCCAAATTTTGAAGTCTAGGCCACATAAACAAGACTTTTCTACTTAGAGCAGTTTCGAGTGTACATTCGAAAAATACACACTCGAAAAGACTCGAACGCTATAATTTAGCTCAAGAGGTGTCTATTTTGATTGGAAACATGCTAATGATCAGGACATGTTGGTCTATAGACCCACATGATCTTGATATGTTATCCAAGTTTGAAGGCTAGGCCTCATAAACACGAATTTTCTACTTAGAGCAGTTTCGAGTGTACATTCAAATAATACACACACGAAAAGACTCGAACGCTATAATTTAGCTCAACCGGTGTCTATTTTTATTGGAAACATGCTACTGATCAGGACATGTTGGTCTATAGACCCAGATGATCTTGATATTTTAGCTAAATTTTGAATCCTAGGCCTCATAAACAAGATTTGTCTACTTAGAGCAGTTTCGAGTGTACATTGGAAAAATACACACTCGAAAAGACTCGAACGTTATAATTTATCTCAAGAGGTGTCTATTTTGATTGAAAACATACTAATTATCAGGACAGGTTGGTCTATAGACCCACATGATCTTGATATTTTAGCCAAGTTTTGAAGCCTAGGCCTCATAAACACGAATTTTCTACTTAGAGCAGTTTCGAGTGTACATTCGAATAATACACACTCGAAAAGACTCGAACGCTATAATTTAGATCAACAGGTTGCTATTTTTATTGGAAACATGCTAATGATCAGGACATGTTGGTCTATAGATCCAGATGATCTTGTTATTTTAGCAAAATTTTGAAATCTAGGCCTCATAAACAAGATTTGTCTACTTAGAGCAGTTTCGAGTGTACATTCGAAAAATACACACTCGAAAAGACTCGAACGCTATAATTTAGTTCAAGAAGTATCTATTTTGATTGAAAACATGCTATTGATCAGGACATGTTGGTCTATAGACCCACATGATCTTGATATTTTATCCAAATTTTGAAGTCTAGGCCACATAAACAAGACTTTTCTACTTAGAGCAGTTTCGAGTGTACATTCGAAAAATACACACTCGAAAAGACTCGAACGCTATAATTTAGCTCAAGAGGTGTCTATTTTGATTGGAAACATGCTAATGATCAGGACATGTTGGTCTATAGACCCACATGATCCTGATATTTTAGTCAAATTTCGAAGTATAGGCCTCATAAACAAGATTTGTCTACTTAGAGCAGTTTCGAGTGTACATTCGAAAAATACACACTCGAAAAGACTCGAACGTTATAATTTAGCTCAAGAGGATGCCTATTTTGATTGAAAACATGCTAATTATCAGGACATGTTGGTCTATAGACCCACATGATCTTGATATTTTAGCCAAGTTTTGAAGCCTAGGCCTCATAAACACGAATTTTCTACTTAGAGCAGTTTCGAGTGTACATTCGAAAAATACACACTCGAAAAGACTCGAACGCTATAATTTAGCTCAAGAGGTGTCTATTTTGATTGGAAACATGCTAATGATCAGGACATGTTGGTCTATAGACCCACATGATCTTGATATTTTATCCAAATTTTGAAGTCTAGGCCACATAAACAAGATTTTTTTACTTAGAGCAGTTTCGAGTGTACATTCGAAAAATACACACTCGAAAAGACTCGAACGCTATAATTTAGCTCAAGAGGTGTCTATTTTGTTTGGAAACATGCTAATGATCAGGACATGTTGGTCTATAGACCCAGATGATCTTGATATTTTAGCAAAATTTTGAAATCTAGGCCTCATAAACAAGATTTGTCAACTTAGAGCAGTTTCGAGTGTACATTCGAAAAATACACACTCGAAAAGACTCGAACGCTATAATTTAGCTCAAGAGGTGTCTATTTTGATTGAAAACATGCTATTGATCAGGACATGTTGGTCTATAGACCCACATGATCTTGATATTTTAGCCAAGTTTTGAAGCCTAGGCCTCATAACACGAATTTTCTACTTAGAGCAGTTTCGAGTGTACATTCGAAAAATACACACTCGAAAAGACTCGAACGCTATAATTTAGCTCAAGAGGTGTCTATTTTGATTGAAAACATGCTATTGATCAGGACATGTTGGTCTATAGACCCACATGATCTTGATATGTTAACCAAGTTTTGAAGGCTAGGACTCATAAACACGAATTTTCTACTTAGAGCATTTTCGAGTGTACATTCATATAATACACACTCGAAAAAACTCTAACGCTATAATTTAGCTCAACAGGTTTCTATTTTTATTGGAAACATGCTAATGATCAGGACATGTTGGTCTATAGACCCAGATGATCTTGATATTTTAGCAAAATTTTGAAATCTAGGCCTCATAAACAAGATTTGTCTACTTAGAGCAGTTTCGAGTGTACATTCGAAAAATACACACTCGAAAAGACTCGAACGCTATAATTTAGCTCAAAAGGTGTCTATTTTAATTGAAAACATCCTATTGATCAGGACATGTTAGTCTATAGACCCACATGATCTTGATATGTTAGCAAGGTTTTGAAGGCTAGGCTTCATAAACACGAATTTTCTACTTAGAGCAGCTTCGAGTGTACATTCATATAATACACACTCGAAAAAACTCGAACGCTATAATTTAGTTCAACCAGTGTCTATTTTTATTGGAAACATGCTAATGATCAGGACATTTGGTCTATAGACCCAGATGATCTTGATATTTTAGCTAAATTTTGAAGTCTAAGTCTCATAAACAAGATTTGTCTACTTAGAGCAGTTTCGAGTGTACATTCGAAAAATACACACTCGAAAAGACTCGAACGTTATAATTTATCTCAACAGGTTTCTATTTTTATTGGAAACATGCTAATGATCAGGACATGTTGGTCTATAGACCCAGATGATCTTGATATTTTAGCAAAATTTTGAAATCTAGGCCTCATAAACAAGATTTGTCTACTTAGAGCAGTTTCGAGTGTACATTCGAAAAATACACACTCGAAAAGACTCGAACGCTATAATTTATCTCAAGAGGTGTCTATTTTGATTGAAAACATGTTAATTATCAGGACATGTTGGTCTATAGACCCACATGATCTTGATATTTTAGCCAAATTTTGAAGTCTAGGCCACATAAACAAGATTTTTCTACTTAGAGCAGTTTCGAGTGTACATTCGAAAAATACACACTCGAAAAGACTCGAACGCTATAATTTAGCTCAAGAGGTGTCTATTTTGATTGAAAACATGCTATTGATCAGGACATGTTGGTCTATAGACCCACATGATCTTGATATTTTAGCCAAGTTTTGAATCCTAGGCCTCATAAACACAAATTTTCTACTTAGAGCTGTTTCGAGTGTACATTCGAAAAATACACACTCGAAAAGACTAGAACGCTATAATTTAGCTCAAGAGGTGTCTATTTTGATTGGAAACATGCTAATGATCAGGACATGTTGGTCTATAGACCCACATGATCTTGATATTTTAGCCAAATTTTGAAGTCTAGGCCACATAAACACGGATTTTCTACTTAGAGCAGTTTCGAGTGCATTCAAATAATACACACTCGAAAAGACTCGAACGCTATAATTTAGATCAACATGTTTCTATTTTTATTGGAAACATACTAATGATCAGGACATGTTGGTCTATAGACCCAGATGATCTTGATATTTTAGCAAAATTTTGAAATTTAGGCCTCATAAACAAGATTTGTCTACTTAGAGCAGTTTCGAGTGTACATTCGAAAAATACACACTCGAAAAGACTAGAACGCTATAATTTAGCTCAAGAGGTGTCTATTTTGATTGGAAACATGCTAATGATCAGGACATGTTGGTTTATAGACCAACATGATCTTGATATTTTAGCCAAATTTTGAAGTCTAGGCCACATAAACAAGATTTTTCTACTTAGAGAAGTTTCGAGTGTACATTCGAAAAATACACAATCGAAAAGACTCGAACGCTATAATTTAGCTCAAGAGGTGTCTATTTTGATTGAAAACATGCTATTGATCAGGACATGTTGGTCTATAGACCCACAATATCTTGATATTTTAGCCAAATTTTGAAGTCTAGGCCACATAAACAAGATTTTTCTACTTAGAGCAGTTTCGAGTGTACATTCGAAAAATACACACTCGAAAAGACTCGAACGCTATAATTTAGCTCAAGAGGTGTCTATTTTGATTGAAAACATGCTATTGATCAGGACATGTTGGTCTATAGACCCACATGATCTTGATATTTTAGCCAAGTTTTGAAGCCTAGGCCTCATACACACGAATTTTCTACTTAGAGCAGTTTCGAGTGTATATTCGAAAAATACACACTCGAAAAGACTCGAACGCTATAATTTAGCTCAAGAGGTGTCTATTTTGATTTGAAACATGCTGATGATCAGGACATGTTGGTCTACAGACCCACATGATCTTGATATTTTAGCCAAATTTTGAAGTCTAGGCCACATAAACAAGATTTTTCTACTTAGAGCAGTTTCGAGTGTACATTCGAAAAATACACACTCGAAAAGACTCGAACGCTATAATTTAGCTCAAGAGGTGTCTATTTTGATTGAAAACATGCTAATTATCAGGACATGTTGGTCTATAGACCCACATGATCTTGATATTTTAGCCAAGTTTTGAAGCCTAGGCCTCATAAACACGAATTTTCTACTTAGAGAAGTTTCGAGTGTACATTCGAAAAATACACACTCGAAAAGACTAGAACGCTATAATTTAGCTCAAGAGGTGTCTATTTTGATTGGAAACATGCTAATGATCAATACATGTTGGTTTATAGACCAACATGATCTTGATATTTTAGCCAAATTTTGAAGTCTAGGCCACATAAACAAGATTTTTCTACTTAGAGAAGTTTCGAGTGTACATCCGAAAAATACACAATCGAAAAGACTCGAACGCTATAATTTAGCTCAAGAGGAGTCTATTTTGATTGAAAACATGCTATTGATCAGGACATGTTGGTCTATAGACCCACATGATCTTGATATTTTAGCCAAATTTTGAAGTCTAGGCCACATAAACAAGATTTTTCTACTTAGAGCAGTTTCGAGTGTACATTCGAAAAATTCACACTCGAAAAGACTCGAACGCTATAATTTAGCTCAAGAGGTGTCTATTTTGATTGAAAACATGCTAATTATCATGACATGTTGGTCTATAGACCCACATGATCTTGATATTTTAGCCAAGTTTTGAAGCCTAGGCCTCATAAACACGAATTTTCTACTTAGAGCAGTTTCGAGTGTACATTCGAAAAATACACACTCGAAAAGACTAGAACGCTATAATTTAGCTCAAGAGGTGTCTATTTTGATTGGAAACATGCTAATGATCAGGACATGTTGGTCTGTAGACCCACATGATCTTGATATTTTAGCCAAATTTTGAAGTCTAGGCCACATAAACAAGATTTTTCTACTTAGAGCAGTTTCGAGTGTATATTCGAAAAATACACACTCGAAAAGACTGGAACGCTATAATTTAGCTTAAGAGGTGTATATTTTGATTGAAAACATGCTAATAATCAGGACATGTTGGTCTATAGACCCACATGATCTTGATATTTTATCCAAGTTTTGAAGCCTAGGCCTCATAAACACGGATTTTCTACTTAGAGCAGTTTCGAGTGTACATTCGAATAATACACACTCGAAAAGATTCGAACGCTATAATTTAGATCAACAGGTTGCTATTTTTATTGGAAACATGCTAATGATCAGGACATGTTGGTCTATAGATCCAGATGATCTTGTTATTTTAGCAAAATTTTGAAATCTAGGCCTCATAAATAAGATTTGTCTACTTAGAGCAGTTTCGAGTGTACATTCGAAAAATACACACTCGAAAAGACTCGAACGCTATAATTTAGTTCAAGAAGTATCTATTTTGATTGAAAACATGCTATTGATCAGGACATGTTGGTCTATAGACCCACATGATCTTGATATTTTATCCAAATTTTGAAGTCTAGGCCACATAAACAAGACTTTTCTACTTAGAGCAGTTTCGAGTGTACATTCGAAAAATACACACTCGAAAAGACTCGAACGCTATAATTTAGCTCAAGAGGTGTCTATTTTGATTGGAAACATGCTAATGATCAGGACATGTTGGTCTATAGACCCACATGATCTTGATATGTTATCCAAGTTTGAAGGCTAGGCCTCATAAACACGAATTTTCTACTTAGAGCAGTTTCGAGTGTACATTCAAATAATACACACTCGAAAACACTCGAACGCTATAATTTAGCTCAAGAGGTGTCTATTTTGATTGAAAACATGCTATTGATCAAGACATGTTGGTTTATAGACCCACATGATCTTGATATTTTAGCCAAGTTTTGAAGCTTAGGCCTCATAAACACGAATTTTCTACTTAGAGCAGTTTCGAGTGTACATTCGAATAATACACACTCGAAAAGGCTCGAACGCTATAATTTAGCTCAACAGGTTTCTATTTTTATTGGAAACATGCTAATGATCAGGACATGTTGGTCTATAGACCCAGATGATCTTGATATTTTAGCAAAATTTTGAAATCTAGGCCTCATAAACAAGATTTGTCTACTTAGAGCAGTTTCGAGTGTACATTCGAAAAATACACACTCGAAAAGACTCGAACGCTATAATTTATCTCAAGAGGTGTCTATTTTGATTGAAAACATGCTATTGATCAGGACATGTTGGTCTATAGACCCACATGATCTTGATATGTTAGCCGAGTTTTGAAGGCTAGGCCTCATAAACACGAATTTTCTACTTAGAGCAGTTTCAAGTGTACATTCAAATAATACACACTCGAAAAGACTCGAACGCTATAATTAAGCTCAACCGGTGTCTATTTTTATTGGAAACATGCTAATGATCAGGACATGTTGGTCTATAGACCCAGATGATCTTGATATTTTAGCTAAATTTTGAAGTCTAGGCCTCATAAAACGGATTTGTCTACTTAGAGAAGTTTCGAGTGTACATTCGAAAAATACACACTCGAAAAGACTCGAACGTTATAATTTATCTCAAGAGGTGTCTATTTTGATTGAAAACATGCTATTGATCAGGACATGTTGGTCTATAGACCCACATGATCTTGATATTTTAGCCAAAATTTGAAGTCTAGGCCACATAAACAAGATTTTTCTACTTAGAGCAGTTTCGAGTGTACATTCGAAAAATACACACTCGAAAAGACTCGAACGCTATAATTTAGCTCAAGAGGTGTCTATTTTGATTGAAAACATGCTATTGATCAGGACATGTTGGTCTATAGACCCTCATGATCTTGATATTTTAGCCAAATTTTGAAGTCTAGGCCACATAAACAAGATTTTTCTACTTAGAGGAGTTTCGAGTGTACATTCGAAAAATACACACTCGAAAAGACTAGAACGCTATAATTTAGCTCAAGAGGTGTCTATTTTGATTGGAAACATGCTAATGATCAGGACATGTTGGTCTATAGATCCAGATGATCTTGATATTTTAGCTAAATTTTGAAATCTAGGCCACATAAACAAGATTTGTTTACTTAGAGCAGTTTCGAGTGTACATTCGAATAATACACACTCGAAAAGACTCGAACGCTATAATTTAGCTCAAGAGGTGTCTATTTTGATTGAAAACATGCTATTGATCAGGACATGTTGGTCTATAGACCCACATGATCTTGATATTTTAGCCAAGTTTTGAAGCCTAGGCCTCATAAACACGAATTTTCTACTTAGAGCAGTTTCGAGTGTACATTCGAATAATACACACTCGAAAAGAGTCGAACGCTATAATTTAGCTCAACAGGTTTCTATTTTTATTGGAAACATGCTAATGATCAGGACATGTTGGTCTATAGACCCAAATGATCTTGATATTTTAGCAAAATTTTGAAATCTAGGCCTCATAAACAAGATTTGTCTACTTAGAGCAGTTTCGAGTGTACATTCGAAAAATACACACTCGAAAAGACTCGAACGCTATAATTTATCTCAAGAGGTGTCTATTTTGATTGAAAACATGCTAATTATCAGGACATGTTGGTCTATATACCCACATGATCTTGATATGTTAGCCAAGTTTTTAAGGCTAGGCCTCATAAACACGAATTTTCTAATTAGAGCAGTTTCGAGCGTACATTCGAATAATACACACTCGAAAAGACTCGAACGCTATAATTTAGCTCAAGAGGTGTCTATTTTGATTGGAAACATGCTAATGATCAGGACATGTTGGTCTATAGACCCACATGATTTTAATGTTAGCCAAGTTTTTAAGGCTAGGCCTCATATACGAATTTTCTACTTAGAGCAGTTTCGAGTGTACATTCGAATAATACACACTCGAAAAGACTCGAACGCTATAATTTAGGTCAAGAGGTGTCTATTTTGATTGAAAACATGCTATTGATCAAGACATGTTGGTTTATAGACCCACATGATCTTGATATTTTAGCCAAGTTTTGAAGCCTAGGCCTCATAAACACGAATTTTCTACTTAGAGCAGTTTCGAGTGTACATTCGAATAATACACACTCGAAAAGACTCGAACGCTATAATTTAGCTCAACAGGTTTCTATTTTTATTGGAAACATGCTAATGATCAGGACATGTTGGTCTATAGACCCAGATGATCTTGATATTTTAGCAAAATTTTGAAATCTAGGCCTCATAAACAAGATTTGTCTACTTAGAGCAGTTTCGAGTGTACATTCGAAAAATACACACTCGAAAAGACTCGAACGCTATAATTTATCTCAAGAGGTGTCTATTTTGATTGAAAACATGTTATTGATCAGGACATCTATAGACCCACATGATCTTGATATGTTAGCCAAGTTTTGAAGGCTAGGCCTCATAAACACGAATTTTCTACTTAGAGCAGTTTCAAGTGTACATTCAAATAATACACACTCGAAAAGACTCGAACGCTATAATTTAGCTCAAACGGTGTCTATTTTTATTGGAAACATGCTAATGATCAGGACATGTTGGTCTATAGACCCAGATGATCTTGATATTTTAGCTAAATTTTGAAGTCTAGGCCTCATAAAACGGATTTGTCTACTTAGAGAAGTTTCGAGTGTACATTCGAAAAATACACACTCGAAAAGACTCGAACGTTATAATTTAGCTCAAGAGGTGTCTATTTTGATTGGAAACATGCTAATTATCAGGACATGTTGGTCTATAGACCCACATGATCTTGATGTTTTAGCCAAGTTTTGAAGCCTAGGCCTCATAAACACGAATTTTCTACTTAGAGCAGTTTCGAGTGTACATTCGAATAATACACACTCGAAAAGACTCGAATGCTATAATTTAGATCAAAAGGGTTCTATTTTTATTGGAAACATGCTAATGATCAGGACATGTTAGTCTATTGACCCAGATGATCTTGATATTTTAGCAAAATTTTGAAATCTAGGCCTCATAAACAAGATTTGTCTACTTAGAGCAGTTTCGAGTGGACATTCGAAAAATACACACTCGAAAAGACTCGAACGCTATAATTTAGCTCAAGAGGTGTCTATTTTGATTGGAAACATGCTAATGATCAGGACATGTTGGTCTATAGACCCACATTATCTTGATATGTTAGCCAAGTTTTTAAGGCTAGGCCTCATAAATACGAATTTTCTACTTAGAGCAGTTTCGAGTGTACATTCGAATAATACACACTCGAAAAGACTCGAACGTTATAATTTAGCTCAATCGGTGTCTATTTTTATTGGAAACATGCTAATGATCAGGACATGTTGGTCTACAGACCCAGGTGATCTTGATATTTTAGCTAAATTTTGAAGTCTAGGCCTCATAAATAAGATTTGTCTACTTAGAGAAGTTTCGAGTTTACATTCGAAAAATACACACTCGAAAAGACTCGAACGTTATAATTTAGCTCAAGAGGTGTCTATTTTGATTGAAAACATGCTAATTATCAGGACATGTTGGTCTATAGACCCAGATGATCTTGATATTTTAGCCGAGTTTTGAAGCCTAGGCCTCATAAACACGAATTTTCTACTTAGAGCAGTTTCGAGTGTACATTCGAATAATACACACTCGAAAAGACTCGAACGCTATAATTTAGCTCAGCAGGTTTCTATTTTTATTGGAAACCTGCTAATGATCAGGACATGTTGGTCTATAGACCCAGATGATCTTGATATTTTAGCAAAATTTTGAAATCTAGGCCTCATAAACAAGATTTGTCTACTTAGAGCAGTTTCGAGTGTACATTCGAAAAATACACACTCGAAAAGACTCGAACACTATAATTTATCTCAAGAGGTGTCTATTTTGATTGAAAACATGCTATTGATCAGGACATGTTGGTCTATAGACCCACATGATCTTGATATGTTAGCCAAGTTTTGAAGGCTAGGCCTCATAAACACGAATTTTCTACTTAGAGCAGTTTCGAGTGTACATTCAAATAATACACACTCGAAAAGACTAGAACGCTATAATTTAGCTCAACCGGTGTCTATTTTTATTGGAAACATGCTAATGATCAGGACATGTTGGTCTATAGACCCAGATGATCTTGATATTTTAGCTAAATTTTGAAGTCTAGGCCTCATAAACAAGATTTGTCTACTTAGAGAAGTTTCGAGTGTACATTCGAAAAATACACACTCGAAAAGACTCGAACGTTATAATTTAGCTCAAGAGGTGTCTATTTTGATTGGAAACATGCTAATTATCAGGACATGTTGGTCTATAGACCCACATGATCTTGATATTTTAGCCAAGTTTTGAAGCCTAGGCCTGATAAACACGAATTTTCTACTTAGAGCAGTTTCGAGTGTACATTCGAATAATACACACTCGAAAAGACTCGAATGCTATAATTTAGCTCAACAGGTTTCTATTTTTATTGGAAACATGCTAATGATCAGGACATGTTGGTCTATAGACCCAGATGATCTTGATATTTTAGCAAAATTTTGAAATCTAGGCCTCATAAACAAGATTTGTCTACTTAGAGCAGTTTCGAGTGTACATTCAAAAAATACGCACTCGAAAAGACTCGAACGCTATAATTTAGCTCAAGAGGTGTGTATTTTGATTGGAAACATACTAATGATCAGGACATGTTGGTCTATAGACCCACATGATCTTGATATGTTAGCCAAGTTTTTAAGGCTAGGCCTCACAAATACGAATTTTCTAATTAGAGCAGTTTCGAGTGTCTATTCGAATAATACACACTCGAAAAGACTCGAACGCTATAATTTAGCTCAAGAGGTGTCTATTTTGATTGAAAACATGCTATTAATCAGGACATGTTGGTCTATAGACCCACATAATCTTGATATTTTAGCCAAGTTTTGAAGCCTAGGCCTCATAAACACGAATTTTCTACTTAGAGCAGTTTCGAGTGTACATTCGAATAATACACACTCGAAAAGACTCGAACGCTATAATTTAGCTCAACAGGTTTCTATTTTTATTAGAAACATGCTAATGATTAGGAAATGTTGGTCTATAAACCCAGATGATCTTTATGTTTTAGCAAAATTTTGAAATTTAGGCCTCATAAACAAGATTTGCCTACTTAGAGCATTTTCGAGAGTACATTCGAAAAATGCACACTCGAAAAGACTCGAACGTTATAATTTAGCTCAAGAGGTGTCTATTTTGATTGAAAACATGCTATTGATCAGGACATGTTGGTCTATAGACCCACATGATCTTGATATTTTAGCTAAATTTTGAAGTCTAGGCCTCATAAATAAGATTTGTCTACTTAGAGAAGTTTCGAGTTTACATTCGAAAAATACACACTCGAAAAGACTCGAACGTTATAATTTAGCTCAAGAGGTGTCTATTTTGATTGAAAACATGCTAATTATCAGGACATGTTGGTCTATAGACCCAGATAATCTTGATATTTTAGCCGAGTTTTGAAGCCTAGGCCTCATAAACACGAATTTTCTACTTAGAGCAGTTTCGAGTGTACATTCGAATAATACACACTCGAAAAGACTCGAACGCTATAATTTAGCTCAGCAGGTTTCTATTTTTATTGGAAACCTGCTAATGATCAGGACATGTTGGTCTATAGACCCAGATGATCTTGATATTTTAGCAAAATTTTGAAATCTAGGCCTCATAAACAAGATTTGTCTACTTAGAGCAGTTTCGAGTGTACATTCGAAAAATACACACTCGAAAAGACTCGAACGCTATAATTTAGCTCAAGAGG
This sequence comes from Papaver somniferum, assembly GCF_003573695.1. NCBI lineage: Eukaryota > Viridiplantae > Streptophyta > Magnoliopsida > Ranunculales > Papaveraceae > Papaver > Papaver somniferum. The sequence continues at coordinate 269,338 of NW_020629041.1, forward strand.
TGTCTATTTGGATTGGAAATATGCTAATGATCAGGACATGTTGGTCTATAGACCCACATGATCTTGATTTGTTAGCCAAGTTTTCAAGGCTAGGCCTCATAAACACGAATTTTCTACTTTGAGCAGTTTCGAGTGTACATTCGAATAATACACACTCGAAAAGACTCGAACGCTATAATTTAGCTCAACAGGTTTCTATTTTTATTAGAAACATGCTAATGATTAGGAAATGTTGGTCTATAAACCCAGATGATCTTTATGTTTTAGCAAAATTTTGAAATTTAGGCCTCATAAACAAGATTTGCCTACTTAGAGCATTTTCGAGAGTACATTCGAAAAATGCACACTCGAAAAGACTCGAACGTTATAATTTAGCTCAAGAGGTGTCTATTTTGATTGAAAACATGCTATTGATCAGGACATGTTGGTCTATAGACCCACATGATCTTGATATTTTAGCTAAATTTTGAAGTCTAGGCCTCATAAACAAGATTTGTCTACTTAGAGAAGTTTCGAGTGTACATTCGAAAAATACACACTCGAAAAGAATCGAACGTTATAATTTAGCTCAAGAGGTGTCTATTTTGATTGAAAACATGCTAATTATCAGGACATGTTGGTCTATAGACCCACATGATCTTGATATTTTAGCCAAGTTTTGAAGCCTAGGCCTCATAAACACGAATTTTCTACTTAGAGCAGTTTCGAGTGTACATTCGAATAATACAGACTCGAAAAGACTCGAACACTATGATTTAGCTCAACAAGTTTCTATTTTTATTGGAAACCTGCTAATGATCAGGACATGTTGGTCTATAGACCCAGATGATCTTGATATTTTAGCAAAATTTTGAAATCTAGGCCTCATAAACAAGATTTGTCTACTTAGAGCAGTTTCGAGTGTACATTCAAATAATACACACTCGAAAAGACTCGAACGCTATAATTTAGCTCAACCGGTGTCTATTTTTATTGGAAACATGCTAATGATCAGGACATGTTGGTCTATAGACCCAGATGATCTTGATATTTTAGCTAAATTTTGAAGTCTAGGCCTCATAAAACGGATTTGTCTACTTAGAGAAGTTTCGAGTGTACATTCGAAAAATACACACTCGAAAAGACTCGAACGTTATAATTTAGCTCAAGAGGTGTCTATTTTGATTGGAAACATGCTAATTATCAGGACATGTTGGTCTATAGACCCACATGATCTTGATATTTTAGCCAAGTTTTGAAGCCTAGGCCTCATAAACACGAATTTTCTACTTAGAGCAGTTTCGAGTGTACATTCGAATAATACACACTCGAAAAGACTCGAATGCTATAATTTAGATCAACAGGGTTCTATTTTTATTGGAAACATGCTAATGATCAGGACATGTTAGTCTATTGACCCAGATGATCTTGATATTTTAGCAAAATTTTGAAATCTAGGCCTCATAAACAAGATTTGTCTACTTAGAGCAGTTTCGAGTGTACATTCGAAAAATACACACTCGAAAAGACTCGAACGCTATAATTTAGCTCAAGAGGTGTCTATTTTGATTGGAAACATGCTAATGATCAGGACATGTTGGTCTATAGACCCACATGATCTTGATATGTTAGCCAAGTTTTTAAGGCTAGGCCTCATAAATACGAATTTTCTACTTAGAGCAGTTTCGAGTGTACATTCGAATAATACACACTCGAAAAGACTCGAACGTTATAATTTAGCTCAATCGGTGTCTATTTTTATTGGAAACATGCTAATGATCAGGACATGTTGGTCTACAGACCCAGATCATCTTGATATTTTAGCTAAATTTTGAAGTATAGGCCTCATAAATAAGATTTGTCTACTTAGAGAAGTTTCGAGTTTACATTCGAAAAATACACACTCGAAAAGACTCGAACGTTATAATTTAGCTCAAGAGGTGTCTATTTTGATTGAAAACATGCTAATTATGTCTATAGACCCAGATGATCTTGATATTTTAGCCGAGTTTTGAAGCCTAGGCCTCATAAACACGAATTTTCTACTTAGAGCAGTTTCGAGTGTACATTCGAATAATACACACTCGAAAAGACTCGAACGCTATAATTTAGCTCAACAGGTTTCTATTTTTATTGGAAACCTGCTAATGATCAGGACATGTTGGTCTATAGACCCAGATGATCTTGATATTTTAGCAAAATTTTGAAATCTAGGCCTCATAAACAAGATTTGTCTACTTAGAGCAGTTTCGAGTGTACATTCGAAAAATACACACTCGAAAAGACTCGAACACTATAATTTATCTCAAGAGGTGTCTATTTTGATTGAAAACATGCTATTGATCAGGACATGTTTGTCTATAGACCCACATGATCTTGATATGTTAGCCAAGTTTTGAAGGCTAGGCCTCATAAACACGAATTTTCTACTTAGAGCAGTTTCGAGTGTACATTCAAATAATACACACTCGAAAAGACTAGAACGCTATAATTTAGCTCAACCGTTGTCTATTTTTATTGGAAACATGCTAATGATCAGGACATGTTGGTCTATAGACCCAGATGATCTTGATATTTTAGCTAAATTTTGAAGTCTAGGCCTCATAAACAAGATTTGTCTACTTAGAGAAGTTTCGAGTGTACATTCGAAAAATACACACTCGAAAAGACTCGAACGTTATAATTTAGCCCAAGAGGTGTCTATTTTGATTGGAAACATGCTAATTATCAGGACATGTAGGTCTATAGACCCACATGATCTTGATATTTTAGCCAAGTTTTGAAGCCTAGGCCTGATAAACACGAATTTTCTACTTAGAGCAGTTTCGAGTGTACATTCGAATAATACACACTCGAAAATACTCGAATGCTATAATTTAGCTCAACAGGTTTCTATTTTTATTGGAAACATGCTAATGATCAGGACATGTTGGTCTATAGACCCAGATGATCTTGATATTTTAGAAAAATTTTGAAATCTAGGCCTCATAAACAAGATTTGTCTACTTAGAGCAGTTTCGAGTGTACATTCGAAAAATACGCACTCGAAAAGACTCGAACACTATAATTTAGCTCAAGAGGTGTGTATTTTGATTGGAAACATGCTAATGATCAGGACATGTTGGTCTATAGACCCAAATGATCTTGATATGTTAGTCAAGTTTTTAAGGCTAGGCCTCATAAATACGAATTTTCTAATTAGAGCAGTTTCGAGTGTCTATTCGAATAATACACACTCGAAAAGACTCGAACGCTATAATTTAGCTCAAGAGGTGTCTATTTTGATTGAAAACATGCTATTGATCAGGACATCAATAGACCCACATGATCTTGATATGTTAGCCAAGTTTTGAAGGCTAGGCCTCATAAACACGAATTTTCTACTTAGAGCAGTTTCAAGTGTACATTCAAATAATACACACTCGAAAAGACTCGAACGCTATAATTTAGCTCAAACGGTGTCTATTTTTATTGGAAACATGCTAATGATCAGGACATGTTGGTCTATAGACCCAGATGATCTTGATATTTTAGCTAAATTTTGAAGTCTAGGCCTCATAAAACGGATTTGTCTACTTAGAGAAGTTTCGAGTGTACATTCGAAAAATACACACTCGAAAAGACTCGAACGTTATAATTTAGCTCAAGAGGTGTCTATTTTGATTGGAAACATGCTAATTATCAGGACATGTTGATCTATAGACCCACATGATCTTGATGTTTTAGCCAAGTTTTGAAGCCTAGGCCTCATAAACACGAATTTTCTACTTAGAGCAGTTTCGAGTGTACATTCGAATAATACACACTCGAAAAGACTCGAATGCTATAATTTAGATCAAAAGGGTTCTATTTTTATTGGAAACATGCTAATGATCAGGACATGTTAGTCTATTGACCCAGATGATCTTGATATTTTAGCAAAATTTTGAAATCTAGGCCTCATAAACAAGATTTGTCTACTTAGAGCAGTTTCGAGTGGACATTCGAAAAATACACACTCGAAAAGACTCGAACGCTATAATTTAGCTCAAGAGGTGTCTATTTTGATTGGAAACATGCTAATGATCAGGACATGTTGGTCTATAGACCCACATTATCTTGATATGTTAGCCAAGTTTTTAAGGCTAGGCCTCATAAACACGAATTTTCTACTTAGAGCGGTTTCGAGTGTACATTCAAATAATACACACTCGAAAAGACTCGAACGCTATAATTTAGCTCAACCGGTGTCTATTTTTATTGGAAACATGCTACTGATCAGGACATGTTGGTCTATAGACCCAGATGATCTTGATATTTTAGCTAAATTTTGAAGCCTAGGCCTCATAAACAAGATTTGTCTACTTAGAGCAGTTTCGAGTGTACATTGGAAAAATACACACTCGAAAAGACTCGAACGTTATAATTTATCTCAAGAGGTGTCTATTTTGATTGAAAACATACTAATTATCAGGACAGGTTGGTCTATAGACCCACATGATCTTGATATTTTAGCCAAGTTTTGAAGCCTAGGCCTCATAAACACGAATTTTCTACTTAGAGCAGTTTCGAATGTACATTCGAAAAATACACACTCGAAAAGACTAGAACGCTATAATTTAGCTCAAGAGGTGTCTATTTTGATTGGAAACATGCTAATGATCAGGACATGTTGGTCTGTAGACCCACATGATCTTGATATTTTAGCCAAATTTTGAAGTCTAGGCCACATAAACAAGATTTTTCTACTTAGAGCAGTTTCGAGTGTATATTCGAAAAATACACACTCGAAAAGACTGGAACGCTATAATTTAGCTTAAGAGGTGTATATTTTGATTGAAAACATGCTAATAATCAGGACATGTTGGTCTATAGACCCACATGATCTTGATATTTTATCCAAGTTTTGAAGCCTAGGCCTCATAAACACGGATTTTCTACTTAGAGCAGTTTCGAGTGTACATTCGAATAATACACACTCGAAAAGATTCGAACGCTATAATTTAGATCAACAGGTTGCTATTTTTATTGGAAACATGCTAATGATCAGGACATGTTGGTCTATAGATCCAGATGATCTTGTTATTTTAGCAAAATTTTGAAATCTAGGCTTCATAAATAAGATTTGTCTACTTAGAGCAGTTTCGAGTGTACATTCGAAAAATACACACTCGAAAAGACTCGAACGCTATAATTTAGTTCAAGAAGTATCTATTTTGATTGAAAACATGCTATTGATCAGGACATGTTGGTCTATAGACCCACATGATCTTGATATTTTATCCAAATTTTGAAGTCTAGGCCACATAAACAAGACTTTTCTACTTAGAGCAGTTTCGAGTGTACATTCGAAAAATACACACTCGAAAAGACTCGAACGCTATAATTTAGCTCAAGAGGTGTCTATTTTGATTGGAAACATGCTAATGATCAGGACATGTTGGTCTATAGACCCACATGATCTTGATATGTTATCCAAGTTTGAAGGCTAGGCCTCATAAACACGAATTTTCTACTTAGAGCAGTTTCGAGTGTACATTCAAATAATACACACTCGAAAACACTCGAACGCTATAATTTAGCTCAAGAGGTGTCTATTTTGATTGAAAACATGCTATTGATCAAGACATGTTGGTTTATAGATCCACATGATCTTGATATTTTAGCCAAGTTTTGAAGCCTAGGCCTCATAAACACGAATTTTCTACTTAGAGCAGTTTCGAGTGTACATTCGAATAATACACACTCGAAAAGGCTCGAACGCTATAATTTAGCTCAACAGGTTTCTATTTTTATTGGAAACATGCTAATGATCAGGACATGTTGGTCTATAGACCCAGATGATCTTGATATTTTAGCAAAATTTTGAAATCTAGGCCTCATAAACAAGATTTGTCTACTTAGAGCAGTTTCGAGTGTACATTCGAAAAATACACACTCGAAAAGACTCGAACGCTATAATTTATCTCAAGAGGTGTCTATTTTGATTGAAAACATGCTATTGATCAGGACATGTTGGTCTATAGACCCACATGATCTTGATATGTTAGCCGAGTTTTGAAGGCTAGGCCTCATAAACACGAATTTTCTACTTAGAGCAGTTTCAAGTGTACATTCAAATAATACACACTCGAAAAGACTCGAACGCTATAATTAAGCTCAACCGGTGTCTATTTTTATTGGAAACATGCTAATGATCAGGACATGTTGGTCTATAGACCCAGATGATCTTGATATTTTAGCTAAATTTTGAAGTCTAGGCCTCATAAAACGGATTTGTCTACTTAGAGAAGTTTCGAGTGTACATTCGAAAAATACACACTCGAAAAGACTCGAACGTTATAATTTAGCTCAAGAGGTGTCTATTTTGATTGAAAACATGCTATTGATCAGGACATGTTGGTCTATAGACCCACATGATCTTGATATTTTAGCCAAAATTTGAAGTCTAGGCCACATAAACAAGATTTTTCTACTTAGAGCAGTTTCGAGTGTACATTCGAAAAATACACACTCGAAAAGACTCGAACGCTATAATTTAGCTCAAGAGGTGTCTATTTTGATTGAAAACATGCTATTGATCAGGACATGTTGGTTTATAGACCCTCATGATCTTGATATTTTAGCCAAATTTTGAAGTCTAGGCCACATAAACAAGATTTTTCTACTTAGAGCAGTTTCGAGTGTACATTCGAAAAATACACACTCGAAAAGACTAGAACGCTATAATTTAGCTCAAGAGGTGTCTATTTTGATTGAAAACATGTTAATTATCATGACATGTTGGTCTATAGACCCACATGATCTTGATATTTTATCCAAGTTTTGAATCCTAGGCCTCATAAACACGAATTTTTTACTTAGAGCAGTTTCGAGTGTACATTCGAATAATACACACTCGAAAAGACTCGAACGCTATAATTTAGCTCAAGAGGTGTCTATTTTGATTGAAAACATGCTATTGATCATGACATGTTGGTTTATAGACCCACATGATCTTGATATTTTAGCCAAGTTTTGAAGCCTAGGCCTCATAAACACGAATTTTCTACTTAGAGCAGTTTCGAGTGTACATTCGAATAATACACACTCGAAAAGACTCGAACGCTATAATTTAGCTCAACAGGTTTCTATTTTTATTGGAAACATGCTAATGATCAGGACATGTTGGTCTATAGACCCAGATGATCTTGATATTTTAGCAAAATTTTGAAATCTAGGCCTCATAAACAAGATTTGTCTACTTAGAGCAGTTTCGAGTGTACATTCGAAAAATACACACTCGAAAAGAATCGAACGTTATAATTTAGCTCAAGAGGTGTCTATTTTGATTGAAAACATGCTAATTATCAGGACATGTTGGTCTACAAACCCACATGATCTTGATATTTTAGCCAAGTTTTGAAGCCTAGGCCTCATAAACACGAATTTTCTACTTAGAGCAGTTTCGAGTGTACATTCGAATAATACAGACTCGAAAAGACTCGAACACTATAATTTAGCTCAACAGGTTTCTATTTTTATTGGAAACCTGCTAATGATCAGGAAATGTTGGTCTATAGACCCAGATGATCTTGATATTTTAGCAATATTTTGAAATCTAGGCCTCATAAACAAGATTTGTCTACTTAGAGCAGTTTCGAGTGTACATTCGAAAAATACACACTCGAAAAGACTCGAACGCTATAATTTAGCTCAAGAGGTGTCTATTTGGATTGGAAACATGCTAATGGTCAGGATATGTTGGTCTATAGACCCACATGATCTTGATTTGTTAGCCAAGTTTTTAAGGCTAGGCCTCATAAATACGAATTTTCTACTTAGAGCAGTTTCGAGTGTACATTCAAATAATACACACTCGAAAAGACTCGAACGCTATAATTTAGCTCAAGAGGTGTCTATTTTGATTGAAAACATGCTATTGATCAGGACATGTTGGTCTATATACCCACATCATCTTGATATTTTAGCCAAGTTTTGAAGCCTAGGCCTCATAAACACGAATTTTATACTTAGAGCAGTTTCGAGTGTACATTCGAATAATACACACTCGAAAAGACTCGAACGCTATAATTTAGCTCAAGAGGTGTCTATTTTGATTGAAAACATGCTATTGATCAGGACATGTTGGTCTATAGACCCACATGATCTTGATATTGTATCCAAGTTTTGAAGCCTAGGCCTCATAAACACGAATTTTCTACTTAGAGCAGTTTCGAGTGTACATTAAAATAATACACACTCGAAAAGACTCGAACGCTATAATTTAGCTCAATCGGTGTCTATTTTTATTGGAAACATGCTAATGATCAGGACATGTTGGTCTACAGACCCAGATGATCTCGATATTTTAGCAAAATTTTGAAATCTAAGCCTCATAAACAAGATTTGTCTACTTAGAGCAGTTTCGAGTGTACATTCGAAAAATACACACTCGAAAAGACTCGAACGCTATAATTTAGCTCAAGAGGTGTCTATTTTGATTGGAAACATGTTAATGATCAGGACATGTTGGTCTATATACCCACGTGATCTTGATATGTTAGCCAAGTTTTTAAGGCTTGGCCTCATAAATACGAATTTTCTACTTAGAGCAGTTTCGAGTGTACATTCAAATAATACACACTCGAAAAGACTCGAACGCTATAATTTAGCTCAATCAGTGTCTATTTTTATTGGAAACATGCTAATGATCAGGACATGTTGGTCTACAGACCCAGATGATCTTGATATTTTAGCTAAATTTTGAAGTCTAGGCCTCATAAATAAGATTTGTCTACTTAGAGAAGTTTCGAGTGTACATTCGAAAAATACACACTCGAAAAGACTCGAACGTTATAATTTAGCTCAAGAGGTGTCTATTTTGATTGAAAACATGCTAATTATCAGGACATGTTGGTCTATAGACCCACATGATCTTGATATTTTAGCCAAGTTTTGAAGCCTAGGCCTCATAAACACGAATTTTCTACTTAGAGCAGTTTCGAGTGTACATTCGAATAATACACACTCGAAAAGACTCGAACGCTACAATTTAGCTCAACAGGTTTCTATTTTTATAGGAAACCTGCTAATGATCAGGACATGTTGGTCTATAGACCCAGATGATCTTGATATTTTAGCAAAATTTTGAAATCTAGGCCTCATAAACAAGATTTGTCTACTTAGAGCAGTTTCCAGTGTACATTCGAAAAATACACACTCGAAAAGACTCGAACGCTATAATTTATCTCAAGAGGTGTCTATTTTGATTGGAAACATGCTAATGATCAGGACATGTTGGTCTATAGACCCACATGATCTTGATATGTTAGCCAAGTTTTGAAGGCTAGGCCTCATAAACACGAATTTTCTACTTAGAGCAGTTTCGAGTGTACATTCAAATAATACACACTCGAAAAGACTCGAACGCTATAATTTAGCTCAACCGGTGTCTATTTTTATTGGAAACATGCTAATGATCAGGACATGTTGGTCTATAGACCCAGATGATCTTGATATTTTAGCTAAATTTTGAAGTCTAGGCCTCATAAACAAGATTTGTCTACTTAGAGAAGTTTCGAGTGTACATTCGAAAAATACACACTCGAAAAGACTCGAACGTTATAATTTAGCTCAAGAGGTGTCTATTTTGATTGAAAACATGCTAATTATCAGGACATGTTGGTCTACAAACCCACATGATCTTGATATTTTAGCCAAGTTTTGAAGCCTAGGCCTCATAAACACGAATTTTCTACTTAGAGCAGTTTCGAGTGTACATTCGAATAATACAGACTCGAAAAGACTCGAACACTATAATTCAGCTCAACAGGTTTCTATTTTTATTGGAAACCTGCTAATGATCAGGAAATGTTGGTCTATAGACCCAGATGATCTTGATATTTTAGCAATATTTTGAAATCTAGGCCTCATAAACAAGATTTGTCTACTTAGAGCAGTTTCGAGTGTACATTCGAAAAATACACACTCGAAAAGACTCGAACGCTATAATTTAGCTCAAGAGGTGTCTATTTGGATTGGAAACATGCTAATGGTCAGGATATGTTGGTCTATAGACCCACATGATCTTGATTTGTTAGCCAAGTTTTTAAGGCTAGGCCTCATAAATACGAATTTTCTACTTAGAGCAGTTTCGAGTGTACATTCGAATAATACACACTCGAAAAGACTCGAACGCTATAATTTAGCTCAAGAGGTGTCTATTTTGATTGAAAACATGCTATTGATCAGGACATGTTGGTCTATATACCCACATCATCTTGATATTTTAGCCAAGTTTTGAAGCCTAGGCCTCATAAACACGAATTTTATACTTAGAGCAGTTTCGAGTGTACATTCGAATAATACACACTCGAAAAGACTCGAACGCTATAATTTAGCTCAAGAGGTGTCTATTTTGATTGAAAACATGCTATTGATCAGGACATGTTGGTCTATAGACCCACATGATCTTGATATTTTATCCAAGTTTTGAATCCTAGGCCTCATAAACACGAATTTTTTACTTAGAGCAGTTTCGAGTGTACATTCGAATAATACACACTCGAAAAGACTCGAACGCTATAATTTAGCTCAAGAGGTGTCTATTTTGATTGAAAACATGCTATTGATCATGACATGTTGGTTTATAGACCCACATGATCTTGATATTTTAGCCAAGTTTTGAAGCCTAGGCCTCATAAACACGAATTTTCTACTTAGAGCAGTTTCGAGTGTACATTCGAATAATACACACTCGAAAAGACTCGAACGCTATAATTTAGCTCAACAGGTTTCTATTTTTATTGGAAACATGCTAATGATCAGGACATGTTGGTCTATAGACCCAGATGATCTTGATATTTTAGCAAAATTTTGAAATCTAGGCCTCATAAACAAGATTTGTCTACTTAGAGCAGTTTCGAGTGTACATTCGAAAAATACACACTCGAAAAGACTCGAACGCTATAATTTAGCTCAAGAGGTATCTATTTTGATTGAAAACATGCTAATGATCAGGACATGTTGGTCTATAGACCCACATGATCTTGATATTTTAGCCAAATTTTGAAGTCTGGGCCACATAAACAAGATTTTTCTACTTAGAGAAGTTTCGAGTGTACATTCGAAAAACACACACTCGAAAAGACTCGAACGCTATAATTTAGCTCAAGAGGTGTCCATTTTGATTGAAAACATGCTAATTATCAGGACATGTTGGTCTATAGACCCACATGATCTTGATATTTTATCCAAGTTTTGAAGCCTAGGCCTCATAAACACGAATTTTCTACTTAAAGAAGTTTCGAGTGTACATTCGAATAATACACACTCGAAAAGACTCGAACCCTATATTTTAGATCAACAGGTTTCTCTTTTATTGGAAACATGCTAATGATCAGGACATGTTGGTCTATAGACCCAGATGATCTTGATATTTTAGCAAAATTTTGAAATCTAGGCCTCATAAACAAGATTTGTCTACTTAGAGCAGTTTCGAGTGTACATTCGAAAAATATACACTCGAAAATACTCGAACGCTATAATTTAGCTCAAGAGGTGTCTATTTTGATTGAAAACATGCTATTGATCAGGACATGTTGGTCTATAGACCCACATGATCTTGATATTTTAGCCAAATTTTGAAGTCTAGGCCACATAAACAAGATTTTTCTACTTAGAGCAGTTTCGAGTGTACATTCGAAAAATACACACTCGAAAAGACTCGAACGCTATAATTTAGCTCAAGAGGTGTCTATTTTGATTGAAAACATGCTATTGATCAGGACATGTGGTCTATAGACCCACATGATCTTGATATTTTAGCCAAATTTTGAAGTCTAGGCCACATAAACAAGATTTTTCTACTTAGAGCAGTTTCGAGTGTACATTCAAAAAATACACACTCGAAAAGACTCGAACGCTATAATATAGCTCAAGAGGTGTCTATTTTGATTGAAAACATGCTAATTATCAGGACATGTTGGTCTATAGACCCACATGATCTTGATATTTTAGCCAAGTTTTGAAGCCTAGGCCTCATAAACACGAATTTTCTACTTAGAGCAGTTTCGAGTGTACATTCGAATAATACACACTCGAAAAGACTCGAAAGCTATAATTTAGCTCATCAGGTTTCTATTTTTATTGGAAACATGCTAATGATCAGGACATGTTGGTATATAGACCCAGATGATCTTGATATTTTAGCTAAATTTTGAAGTCTAGGCCTCATAAACAAGATTTGTCTACTTAGAGCAGTTTCGAGTGTACATTCGAAAACTACACACTCGAAAAGACTCGAACGTTATAATTTAGCTCAAGAGAGGTCTATTATAATTGAAAACATGCTAATTATCAGGACATGTTAGTCTATAAACCCACATGATCTTGATATTTTAGCCAAGTTTTGAAGCCTAGGCCTCATAAACACGAATTTTCTACTTAGAGCAGCTTCGAGTGTACATTCAAATAATATACACTCGAAAAGACTCGAACGCTATAATTTAGCTCAACCGGTGTCTATTTTTATTAGAAACATGCTACTGATCAGGACATGTTGGTCTATAGACCAACATGATCTTGATATTCTAGCCAAATTTTGAAGTCTAGGCCACATAAATAAGATTTTTCTACTTAGAGCAGTTTCGACTGTACATTCGAACAATACACACTCGAAAAGACTCGAACGCTATAATTTAGCTCAAGAGGTGTCTATTTTGATTGAAAACATGCTAATTATCAGGACATGTTGGTTTAAAGACCCACATGATCTTGATATTTTAGCCAAGTTTTGAAGCCTAGGCCTAATAAACACGAATTTTCTACTTATAGCAGTTTCGACTGTACATTCGAACAATATACACTCGAAAAGACTCGAACGCTATAATTTATCTCAACAGGTTTCTATTTTTATTGGAAACATGCTAATGATCAGGACATGTTGGTCTATAGACCCAGATGATCTTGATATTTTAGCAAAATTTTGAAATCTAGGCCTCATAAACAAGATTTGTCTACTTAGAGCAGTTTCGAGTGTACATTCGAAAAATACACACTCGAAAAGACTCGAACGCTATAATTTAGCTCAAAAGGTGTCTATTTTAATTGAAAACATCCTATTGATCAGGACATGTTAGTCTATAGACCCACATGATCTTGATATGTTAGCAAGGTTTTGAAGGCTAGGCTTCATAAACACGAATTTTCTACTTAGAGCAGCTTCGAGTGTACATTCATATAATACACACTCGAAAAAACTCGAACGCTATAATTTAGTTCAACCAGTGTCTATTTTTATTGGAAACATGCTAATGATCAGGACATTTGGTCTATAGACCCAGATGATCTTGATATTTTAGCTAAATTTTGAAGTCTAAGTCTCATAAACAAGATTTGTCTACTTAGAGCAGTTTCGAGTGTACATTCGAAAAATACACACTCGAAAAGACTCGAACGTTATAATTTATCTCAACAGGTTTCTATTTTTATTGGAAACATGCTAATGATCAGGACATGTTGGTCTATAGACCCAGATGATCTTGATATTTTAGCAAAATTTTGAAATCTAGGCCTCATAAACAAGATTTGTCTACTTAGAGCAGTTTCGAGTGTACATTCGAAAAATACGCACTCGAAAAGACTCGAACGCTATAATTTAGCTCAAGAGGTGTGTATTTTGATTGGAAACATGCTAATGATCAGGACATGTTGGTCTATAGACCCACATGATCTTGATATGTTAGCCAAGTTTTTAAGGCTAGGCCTCATAAATACGAATTTTCTACTTAGAGCAGTTTCGAGTGTACATTCGAATAATACACACTCGAAAAGACTCGAACGCTATAATTTAGCTCAAGAGGTGTCTATTTTGATTGAAAACACGCTATTAATCAGGACATGTTGGTCTATAGACCCACATGATCTTGATATTTTAGCCAAGTTTTGAAGTCTAGGCCTCATAAACATGAATTTTCTACTTAGAGCAGTTTCGAGTGTACATTCGAATAATACACAATCGAAAAGACTCGAACGCTATAATTTAGCTCAACAGGTTTCTATTTTTATTATAAACATGCTAATGATTAGGACATGTTGGTCTATAAACCCAGAGGATCTTTATGTTTTAGCAAAATTTTGAAATTTAGGCCTCATAAACAAGATTTTCCTACTTAGAGCATTTTCGAGAGTACATTCGAAAAATGCACACTCGAAAAGACTCGAACGTTATAATTTAGCTCAAGAGGTGTCTATTTTGATTGAAAACATACTATTGATCAGGACATGTTGGTCTATAGACCCACATGATCTTGATATGTTAGCCAAGTTTTGAAGGCTAGGCCTCATAAACACGAATTTTCTACTTAGAGCAGTTTCGAGTGTACATTCCAATAATACACACTCGAAAAGACTCGAACACTATAATTTAGCTCAACCGGTGTCTATTTTTATTGCAAACATGATAATGATCAGGACATGTTGGTCTATAGACCCAGATGATCTTGATATTTTAGCTAAATTTTGAAAGTCTAGGCCTTATAAACAAGATTTGTCTACTTAGAAGAGTTTCGAGTGTACATTCGAAAAATACACACTCGAAAAGACTCGAACGTTATAATTTAGCTCAAGAGGTGTCTATTTTGATTGGAAACATGCTAATTATCAGGACATGTTGGTCTATAGACCCACATGATCTTGATATTTTAGCCAAGTTTTGAAGCCTAGGCCTGATAAACACGAATTTTCTACTTAGAGCAGTTTCGAGTGTACATTCGAATAATACACACTCGAAAAGACTCGAATGCTATAATTTAGCTCAACAGGTTTCTATTTTTATTGGAAACATGCTAATGATCAGGACATGTTGGTCTATAGACCCAAATTATCTTGATATTTTAGCAAAATTTTGAAATCTAGGCCTCATAAACAAGATTTGTCTACTTAGAGCAGTTTCGAGTGTACATTCGAAAAATACGCACTCGAAAAGACTCGAACGCTATAATTTAGCTCAAGAGGTGTGTATTTTGATTGGAAACATGCTAATGATCAGGACATGTTGGTCTATAGACCCACATGATCTTGATATGTTAGCCAAGTTTTTAAGGCTAGGCCTCATAAATACGAATTTTCTACTTAGAGCAGTTTCGAGTGTACATTCAAATAATACACACTCGAAAAGACTCGAACGTTATAATTTAGCTCAATCGGTGTCTATTTTTATTGGAAACATGCTAATGATCAGGACATGTTGGTCTAAAGACCCAGATGATCTTGATATTTTAGCTAAATTTTGAAGTCTAGGCCTCATAAATAAGATTTGTCTACTTAGAGAAGTTTCGAGTGTACATTCGAAAAATACACACTCGAAAAGACTCGAACGTTATAATTTAGCTCAAGAGGTGTCTATTTTGATTGAAAACATGCTAATTATCGGGACATGTTGGTCTATAGACCCACATGATCTTGATATTTTAGCCAAGTTTTGAAGCCTAGGCCTCATAAACACGAATTTTCTACTTAGAGCAGTTTCGAGTGTACATTCGAATAATACACACTCGAAAAGACTCGAATGCTATAATTTAGCTCAACAGGTTTCTATTTTTATTGGAAACATGCTAATGATCAGGACATGTTGGTCTATAGACCCAGATGATCTTGATATTTTAGCAAAATTTTGAAATCTAGGCCTCATAAACAAGATTTGTCTACTTAGAGCAGTTTCGAGTGTACATTCGAAAAATACACACTCGAAAAGACTCGAACGCTACAATTTAGCTCAAGAGGTGTCTATTTGGATTGGAAACATGCTAATGATCAGGACATGTTGGTCTATAGACCCACATGATCTTGATTTGTTAGCCAAGTTTTTAAGGCTAGGCCTCATAAATACGAATTTTCTACTTAGAGCAGTTTCGAGTGTACATTTGAATAATACACACTCGAAAAGACTCGAACGCTATAATTTAGCTCAACAGGTTTCTATTTTTATTGGAAACATGCTAATGATTAGGACATGTCGGTCTATAATCCCAGATGATCTTAATGTTTTAGCAAAATTTTAAAATTTAGGCCTCATAAACAAGATTTGCCTACTTAGAGCATTTTTGAGAGTACATTCGAAAAATGCACACTCGAAAAGACTCGAACGCTATAATTTAGCTCAAGAGGTGTCTATTTTGATTGAAAACATGCTATTGATCAGGACATGTTGGTCTATAGACCCACATGATCTTGATATTTTAGCCAAATTTTGAAGTCTAGGCCACATAAACAAGATTTTTCTACTTAGAGCAGTTTCGAGTGTACATTCGAAAAATTCACACTCGAAAAGACTCGAACGCTATAATTTAGCTCAAGAGGTGTCTATTTTGATTGAAAACATGCTAATTATCAGGACATGTTGGTCTATAGACCCACATGATCTTGATATTTTATTCAAGTTTTCAAGCCTAGGCCTCATAAACACGAATTTTCTACTTAGAGCAGTTTCGAGTGTACATTCCAATAATACACACTCGAAAAGACTCGAACACTATAATTTAGCTCAACCGGTGTCTATTTTTATTGCAAACATGATAATGATCAGGACATGTTGGTCTATAGACCCAGATGATCTTGATATTTTAGCTAAATTTTGAAAGTCTAGGCCTTATAAACAAGATTTGTCTACTTAGAAGAGTTTCGAGTGTACATTCGAAAAATACACACTCGAAAAGACTCGAACGTTATAATTTAGCTCAAGAGGTGTCTATTTTGATTGGAAACATGCTAATTATCAGGACATGTTGGTCTATAGACCCACATGATCTTGATATTTTAGCCAAGTTTTGAAGCCTAGGCCTGATAAACACGAATTTTCTACTTAGAGCAGTTTCGAGTGTACATTCGAATAATACACACTCGAAAAGACTCGAATGCTATAATTTAGCTCAACAGGTTTCTATTTTTATTGGAAACATGCTAATGATCAGGACATGTTGGTCTATAGACCCAAATGATCTTGATATTTTAGCAAAATTTTGAAATCTAGGCCTCATAAACAAGATTTGTCTACTTAGAGCAGTTTCGAGTGTACATTCGAAAAATACACACTCGAAAAGACTCGAACGCTGTAATTTAGCTCAAGAGGTGTCTATTTTGATTGAAAACATGCTAATTATCAGGACATGTTTGTCTATAGACCCACATGATCTTGATATTTTAGCCAAGTTTTGAAGTCTAGGCCATATAAACAAGATTTTTCTACTTAGAGCAGTTTCGACTGTACATTCGAAAAATACACACTCGAAAAGACTCGAACGCTATAATTTAGCTCAAGAGGTTCTATTTTCATTGAAAACATGCTAATTATCAGGACATGTTGGTCTATAGACCCACATGATCTTGATATTTTAGCCAAGTTTTGAAGCCTAGGCCTCATAAACACGAATTTTCTACTTAGAGCAGTTTCGAGTGTACATTCAAATAATACACACTCGAAAAGACTCGAACGCTATAATTTAGCTCAATCGGTGTCTATTTTTATTGGAAACATGCTAATGATCAGGACATGTTGGTATATAGACCCACATGATCTTGATATTTTAGCTAAATTTTGAAGTTTAGGCCTCATAAACAAGATTTGTCTACTTAGAGCAGTTTCGAGTGTACATTCGAAAAATACACACTCGAAAAGACTCGAACGTTATAATTTAGCTCAAGAGATGTCTATTTTGATTGAAAACATGCTAATTATCAGGACATGTTTGTCTATAGACCCACATGATCTTGATATTTTAGCCAAGTTTTGAAGCCTAGGCCTCATAAACACGAATTTTCTACTTAGAGCAGTTTCGAGTGTACATTCGAAAAATACACACTCGAAAAGACTCGAACGCTAGGATTTATCTCAAGAGGTGTCTATTTTGATTGAAAACATGCTATTGATCAGGACATGTTGGTCTATAGACCCACAATATCTTGATATGTTAGCCAAGTTTTGAAGGCTAGGCCTCATAAACACGAATTTTCTACTTAGAGCAGTTTCGAGTGTACATTCAAAAATACACACTCGTAAAGACTCGAACGCTATAATTTAGCTCAAGAGGTGTCTATTTTGATTGAAAACATGCTAATTATCAGGACATGTTGGTCTATAGACCCACATGATCTTGATATTTTATCCAAGTTTTGAAGCCTAGGCCTCATAAACACGAATTTTCTACTTAGAGCAGTTTCGAGTGTACATTCTAATAATACACACTCGAAAAGACTCGAACGCTATAATTTAGCTCAACAGGTTTCTATTTTTATTGGAAACATGCTAATGATCAGGACATGTTGGTCTATAGACCCAGATGATCTTGATATTTTAGCAAAATTTTGAAATCTAGGCCTCATAAACAAGATTTGTCTAGTTAGAGCAGTTTCGAGTGTACATTCGAAAAATACACACTCGAAAATACTCGACCGCTATAATTTAGCTCAATAGGTGTCTATTTTGATTGAAAACATGCTATTGATCATGACATGTTGGTCTATAGACCCACATGATCTTGATACGTTACCCAAATTTTGAAGGCTAGGCCTCATAAACACGAATTTTCTATTTAGAGCAGTTTCGAGTGTACATTCAAATAATACACACTCGAAAAGACTCGAACGCTATAATTTAGCTCAACAGGTTTCTATTTTTATTGGAAACATGCTAATGATCAGGACATGTTGGTCTATAGACCCAGATGATCTTGATATTTTAGCAAAATTTTGAAATCTAGGCCTCATAAACAAGAATTGTCTACTTAGAGCAGTTTCGAGTGTACATTCGAAAAATACACACTCGAAAAGACTCGAACGCTATAATTTAGCTCAAGAGGTGTCTATTTTGATTGAAAACATGCTATTGATCAGGACATGTTGGTCTATAGACCCACATGATCTTGATATTTTAGCCAAATTTGGAAGTCTAGGCCACATAAACAAGATTTTTCTACTTTGAGCAGTTTCAAGTGTACATTCAAAAAATACACACTCGAAAAGACTCGAACGCTATAATTTAGCTCAAGAGGTGTCTATTTTGATTGGAAACATGCTAATGATCAGGACATGTTGGTCTATATACCCACATGATCTTGATATTTTAGCCAAATTTTGAAGTCTAGGCCACATAAACAAGATTTTTCTACTTAGAGCAGTTTCGAGTGTACATTCGAAAAATACACACTCGAAAAGACTCGAACGCTATAATTTAGCTCAAGAGGTGTCTATTTTGATTGAAAACATGCTATTGATCAGGACATGTTGGTCTATAGCCCACATGATCTTGATATTTTAGCCAAATTTTGAATCCTAGGCCTCATAAACACAAATTTTCTATTTAGAGCAGTTTCGAGTGTACATTCGAAAAATACACACTCGAAAAGACTAGAACGCTATAATTTAGCTCAAGAGGTGTCTATTTTGATTGGAAACATGCTAATGATCAGGACATGTTGGTCTATATACCCACATGATCTTGATATTTTAGCCAAATTTTGAAGTCTAGGCCACATAAACAAGATTTTTCTACTTAGAGCAGTTTCGAGTGTACATTCGAAAAATACACACTCGAAAAGACTCGAACGCTATAATTTAGCTCAATAAGTGTCTATTTTGATTGAAAACATGCTAATTATCAGGACATGTTGGTCTATAGACCCACATGATCTTGATATTTTAGCCAAGTTTTGAAGCCTAGGCCTCATAAACACGAATTTTCTACCTAGAGAAGTTTCGAGTGTACATTCGAAAAATACACACTCGAAAAGACTAGAACGCTATAATTTAGATCAACAAGTTTCTATTTTTATTGGAAACATGCTAATGATCAGGACATGTTGGTCTATAGATCCAGATCATCTTGATATTTTAGCAAAATTTTGAAATCTAGGCCTCATAAACAAGATTTGTCTACTTAGAGCAGTTTCGAGTGTACATTTGAAAAATACACACTCGAAAAGACTCGAACGCTATAATTTAGCTCAAGAGGTGTCTATTTTGATTGAAAACATACTAATTATCATGACATGTTGGTCTATAGACCCACATGATCTTGATATTTTAGCCAAATTTTGAAGTCTAGGCCACATAAACAAGATTTTTCTACTTAGAGCAGTTTCGAGTGTACATTCGAAAAATACACACTCGAAAAGACTCGAACGCTATAATTTAGCTTAATAGGTGTCTATTTTGATTGAAAACATGCTAATTATCAGGACATGTTGGTCTATAGACCCACATGATCTTGATATTTTAGCCAAGTTTTGAAGCCTAGGCCTCATAAACACGAATTTTCTACCTAGAGAAGTTTCGAGTGTACATTCGAAAAATACACACTCGAAAAGACTAGAACGCTATAATTTAGCTCAAGAGGTGTCTATTTTGATTGGAAACAAGCTAATGATCAGGACATGTTGGTCTATAGACCCACATGATCTTGATATTTTAGCCAAATTTTGAAGTCTAGGCCACATAAACAAGATTTTTCTACTTAGAGCAGTTTCGAGTGTACATTCGAAAAATACACACTCGAAAAGACTCGAACGCTATAATTTAGCTCAAGAGGTGTCTATTTTGATTGAAAACATGCTAATTATCAGGACATGTTGGTCTATAGACCCACATGATCTTGATATTTTAGCCAAGTTTTGAATCCTAGGCCTCATACACACAAATTTTCTACTTAGAGCAGTTTCGAGTGTACATTCGAATAATACACACTCGAAAAGACTCGAACGCTATAATTTATCTCAAGAGATGTCTATTTTGATTGAGAACATGCTAATTATCAGGACATGTTGGTCTATAGACCCACATGATCTTGATATTTTAGCCAAATTTTGAAGTCTAGGCCACATAAACAAGATTTTTCTACTTAGAGCAGTTTCGAGTGTACATTCGAAAAATACACACTCGAAAATACTCGAACGCTATAATTTAGCTCAAGAGGTGTCTATTTTGATTGAAAACATGCTAATTATCAGGACATGTTGGTCTATAGACCCACATGATCTTGATATTTTATCCAAGTTTTGAAGCCTAGGCATCATAAACACTGATATTATACTTAGAGCAGTTTCGAGTGTACATTCGAAAAATACACACTCGAAAAGACTCGAACGCTATAATTTAGCTCAAGAGGTGTCTATTTTGATTGGAAACATGCTAATGATCAGGACATGTTGGTCTATAGACCCACATGATCTTGATATTTTAGCCAAATTTTAAAGTCTAGGCCACATAAACAAGATTTTTCTACTTGGAGTAGTTTCGAGTGTACATTCGAAAAATACACACTCGAAAAGACTCGAACGCTATAATTTAGCTCAAGAGGTGTCTATTTTGATTGAAAACATGCTAATTATCAGGACATGTTGGTCTATAGACCCACATGATCTTGATATTTTATCCAAGTTTTGAAGCATAGGCCTCATAAACACGAATTTTCTACTTAGAGCAGTTTCGAGTGTACATTCGAATAATACACACTCGAAAAGACTTGAACGCTATAATTTAGCTCAACATGTTTCTATTTTTATTGGAAACATGCTAATGATCAGGACATGTTGGTCTATAGACCCAGATGATCTTGATATTTTAGCAAAATTTTGAAATCTATGCCTCATAAACAAGATTTGTCTACTTAGAGTAGTTTCGAGTGTACATTCGAAAAATACACACTCGAAAAGACTCGAACGCTATAATTTAGCTCAACAGGTTTCTATTTTTATTGGAAACATGCTAATGATCAGGACATGTTGGTCTATAGACCCAGATGATCTTGATATTTTAGCAAAATTTTGAAATCTAGGACTCATAAACAAGATTTGTCTACTTAGACCAGTTTCGAGAGTACGTTCGAAAAATACACACTCGAAAAGACTCGAACGCTATAATTTAGCTCAAGAGGTTTCTATTTTTATTGAAAACATGCTATTGATCAGGACATGTTGGTCTATAGACCCACATGATCTTGATATGTTAGCCAAGTTTTGAAGGCTAGGCCTCATAAACACGAATTTTCTACTTAGAGCAGTTTCGAGTGTACATTCATATAATACACACTCGAAAAGACTCGAACGCTATAATTTAGCTCAACAGGTTTCTATTTTTATTGGAAACATGCTAATGATCAGGACATGTTGGTCTATAGACCCAGATGATCTTGATATTTTAGCAAAATTTTGAAATCTAGGCCTCATAAACAAGATTTGTCTACTTAGAGCAGTTTCGAGTATACATTCGAAAAATACACACTCGAAATGACTTGAACGCTATAATTTAGCTCAATAGGTGTCTATTTTGATTGGAAACATGCTAATGATCAGGATATGTGGGTCTATAGACCCACATGATCTTGATATTTTAGCCAAATTTTGAAGTCTAGGCCACATAAACAAGATTTTTCTACTTAGAGCAGTTTCGAGTGTACATTCGAAAAATACACACTCGAAAAGACTCGAACTCTATAATTTAGCTCAAGAGGTGTCTATTTTGATTGAAAACATGCTATTGATCAGGACATGTTGGTCTATAGACCCACATGATCTTGATATTTTAGCCAAGTTTTGAAGCCTAGGCCTCATAAACACGAATTTTCCACTTAGAGCAGTTTCGAGTGTACATTCGAATGATACACACTCGAAAAGACTCGAACGCTATAATTTAGCTCAACAGGTTTCTATTTTTATTGGAAACATGCTAATGATCAGGACATGTTGGTCTATAGACCCAGATGATCTTGATATTTTAGCAAAATTTTGAAATCTAGGCCTCATAAACAAGATTTGTCTAATTAGAGCAGTTTCGAGTGTACATTCTAAAAATACACACTCGAAAAGACTCGAACGCTATAATTTAGCTCAAGAGGTGTCTATTTTGATTGGAAACATGCTAATTATCAGGACATGTTGGTCTATAGACCCACATGATCTTGATATTTTAGCCAAATTTTGAAGTCTAAGCCACATAAACAAGATTTTTGTACTTAGAGCAGTTTCGAGTGTACATTCGAAAAATACACACTCGAAAAGACTAGAACGCTATAATTTAGCTCAAGAGGTGTCTATTTTGATTGAAAACATGCTAATTATCAGGACATGTTGGTCTATAGACCCACATGATCTTGATATTTTAGTCAAATTTTGAAGTCTAGGCCACATAAACAAGATTTTTCTACTGAGAGCAGTTTCGAGTGTACATTCAAAAAATACACACTCGAAAAGACTCGAACGCTATAATTTAGCTCAAGAGGTGTCTATTTTGATTGAAATCATGCTAATTATCAGGACATGTTGGTCTATAGACCCACATGATCTTGATATTTTAGGCAAATTTTGAAGTCTAGGCCACATAAACAAGATTTTTCTACTTAGAGCAGTTTCGAGTGTACATTCGAAAAATACACACTCGAAAAGACTAGAACGCTATAATTTAGCTCAAGAGGTGTCTATTTTGATTGAAAACATGTTAATTATCAGGACATGTTGGTCTATAGACCCACATGATCTTGATATTTTATCCAAGTTTTGAATCCTAGGCCTCATAAACACGAATTTTTTACTTAGAGCAGTTTCGAGTGTACATTCGAATAATACACACTCGAAAAGACTCGAACGCTATAATTTAGCTCAAGAGGTGTCTATTTTGATTGAAAACATGCTATTGATCATGACATGTTGGTTTATAGACCCACATGATCTTGATATTTTAGCCAAGTTTTGAAGCCTAGGCCTCATAAACACGAATTTTCTACTTAGAGCAGTTTCGAGTGTACATTCGAATAATACACACTCGAAAAGACTCGAACGCTATAATTTAGCTCAACAGGTTTCTATTTTTATTGGAAACATGCTAATGATCAGGACATGTTGGTCTATAGACCCAGATGATCTTGATATTTTAGCAAAATTTTGAAATCTAGGCCTCATAAACAAGATTTGTCTACTTAGAGCAGTTTCGAGTGTACATTCGAAAAATACACACTCAAAAAGAATCGAACGTTATAATTTAGCTCAAGAGGTGTCTATTTTGATTGAAAACATGCTAATTATCAGGACATGTTGGTCTACAAACCCACATGATCTTGATATTTTAGCCAAGTTTTGAAGCCTAGGCCTCATAAACACGAATTTTCTACTTAGAGCAGTTTCGAGTGTACATTCGAATAATACAGACTCCAAAAGACTCGAACACTATAATTCAGCTCAACAGGTTTCTATTTTTATTGGAAACCTGCTAATGATCAGGAAATGTTGGTCTATAGACCCAGATGATCTTGATATTTTAGCAATATTTTGAAATCTAGGCCTCATAAACAAGATTTGTCTACTTAGAGCAGTTTCGAGTGTACATTCGAAAAATACACACTCGAAAAGACTCGAACGCTATAATTTAGCTCAAGAGGTGTCTATTTGGATTGGAAACATGCTAATGGTCAGGATATGTTGGTCTATAGACCCACATGATCTTGATTTGTTAGCCAAGTTTTTAAGGCTAGGCCTCATAAATACGAATTTTCTACTTAGAGCAGTTTCGAGTGTACATTCGAATAATACACACTCGAAAAGACTCGAACGCTATAATTTAGCTCAAGAGGTGTCTATTTTGATTGAAAACATGCTATTGATCAGGACATGTTGGTCTATATACCCACATCATCTTGATATTTTAGCCAAGTTTTGAAGCCTAGGCCTCATAAACACGAATTTTATACTTAGAGCAGTTTCGAGTGTACATTCGAATAATACACACTCGAAAAGACTCGAACGCTATAATTTAGCTCAAGAGGTGTCTATTTTGATTGAAAACATGCTATTGATCAGGACATGTTGGTCTATAGACCCACATGATCTTGATATTGTATCCAAGTTTTGAAGCCTAGGCCTCATAAACACGAATTTTCTACTTAGAGCAGTTTCGAGTGTACATTCAAATAATACACACTCGAAAAGACTCGAACGCTATAATTTAGCTCAATCGGTGTCTATTTTTATTGGAAACATGCTAATGATCAGGACATGTTGGTCTACAGACCCAGATGATCTCGATATTTTAGCGAAATTTTGAAATCTAGGCCTCATAAACAAGATTTGTCTACTTAGAGCAGTTTCGAGTGTACATTCGAAAAATACACACTCGAAAAGACTCGAACGCTATAATTTAGCTCAAGAGGTGTCTATTTTGATTGGAAACATGTTAATGATCAGGACATGTTGGTCTATATACCCACATGATCTTGATATGTTAGCCAAGTTTTTAAGGCTTGGCCTCATAAATACGAATTTTCTACTTAGAGCAGTTTCGAGTGTACATTCAAATAATACACACTCGAAAAGACTCGAACGCTATAATTTAGCTCAATCAGTGTCTATTTTTATTGGAAACATGCTAATGATCAGGACATGTTGGTCTACAGACCCAGATGATCTTGATATTTTAGCTAAATTTTGAAGTCTAGGCCTCATAAATAAGATTTGTCTACTTAGAGAAGTTTCGAGTGTACATTCGAAAAATACACACTCGAAAAGACTCGAACGTTATAATTTAGCTCAAGAGGTGTCTATTTTGATTGAAAACATGCTAATTATCAGGACATGTTGGTCTATAGACCCACATGATCTTGATATTTTAGCCAAGTTTTGAAGCCTAGGCCTCATAAACACGAATTTTCTACTTAGAGCAGTTTCGAGTGTACATTCGAATAATACACACTCGAAAAGACTCGAACGCTATAATTTAGCTCAACAGGTTTCTATTTTTATAGGAAACCTGCTAATGATCAGGACATGTTGGTCTATAGACCCAGATGATCTTGATATTTTAGCAAAATTTTGAAATCTAGGCCTCATAAACAAGATTTGTCTACTTAGAGCAGTTTCCAGTGTACATTCGAAAAATACACACTCGAAAAGACTCGAACGCTATAATTTATCTCAAGAGGTGTCTATTTTGATTGGAAACATGCTAATGATCAGGACATGTTGGTCTATAGACCCACATGATCTTGATATGTTAGCCAAGTTTTGAAGGCTAGGCCTCATAAACACGAATTTTCTACTTAGAGCAGTTTCGAGTGTACATTCAAATAATACACACTCGAAAAGACTCGAACGCTATAATTTAGCTCAACCGGTGTCTATTTTTATTGGAAACATGCTAATGATCAGGACATGTTGGTCTATAGA
>NW_020629041.1:296045-366274 GCF_003573695.1 Papaver somniferum
TTATAATTTAGCTCAAGAGGTGTCTATTTTGATTGGAAACATGCTAATTATCAGGACATGTTGGTCTATAGACCCACATGATCTTGATATTTTAGCCAAGTTTTGAAGCCTAGGCCTGATAAACACGAATTTTCTACTTAGAGCAGTTTCGAGTGTACATTCGAATAATACACACTCGAAAAGACTCGAATGCTATAATTTAGCTCAACAGGTTTCTATTTTTATTGGAAACATGCTAATGATCAGGACATGTTGGTCTATAGACCCAAATGATCTTGATATTTTAGCAAAATTTTGAAATCTAGGCCTCATAAACAAGATTTGTCTACTTAGAGCAGTTTCGAGTGTACATTCGAAAAATACGCACTCGAAAAGACTCGAACGCTATAATTTAGCTCAAGAGGTGTGTATTTTGATTGGAAACATGCTAATGATCAGGACATGTTGGTCTATAGACCCACATGATCTTGATATGTTAGCCAAGTTTTTAAGGCTAGGCCTCATAAATACGAATTTTCTACTTAGAGCAGTTTCGAGTGTACATTCAAATAATACACACTCGAAAAGACTCGAACGTTATAATTTAGCTCAATCGGTGTCTATTTTTATTGGAAACATGCTAATGATCAGGACATGTTGGTCTAAAGACCCAGATGATCTTGATATTTTAGCTAAATTTTGAAGTCTAGGCCTCATAAATAAGATTTGTCTACTTAGAGAAGTTTCGAGTGTACATTAGAAAAATACACACTCGAAAAGACTCGAACGTTATAATTTAGCTCAAGAGGTGTCTATTTTGATTGAAAACATGCTAATTATCGGGACATGTTGGTCTATAGACCCACATGATCTTGATATTTTAGCCAAGTTTTGAAGCCTAGGCCTCATAAACACGAATTTTCTACTTAGAGCAGTTTCGAGTGTACATTCGAATAATACACACTCGAAAAGACTCGAATGCTATAATTTAGCTCAACAGGTTTCTATTTTTATTGGAAACATGCTAATGATCAGGACATGTTGGTCTATAGACCCAGATGATCTTGATATTTTAGCAAAATTTTGAAATCTAGGCCTCATAAACAAGATTTGTCTAGTTAGAGCAGTTTCGAGTGTACATTCGAAAAATACACACTCGAAAAGACTCGAACGCTATAATTTAACTCAAGAGGTGTCTATTTTGATTGAAAACATGTTATTGATCAGGACATGTTGGTCTATAGACCCACATGATCTTGATATGTTAGCCAAGTTTTGAGGTTAGGCCTCATAAACACGAATTTTCTACTTAGAGCAGTTTCGAGTGTACATTCAAATAATACACACTCGAAAAGACTCGAACGCTATAATTTAGCTCAACCGGTGTCTATTTTTATTGGAAACATGCTAATGATCAGGACATGTTGGTCTATAGACCGAGATAATCTTGATATTTTAGCTAAATTTTGAAGTCTAGGCCTCATAAACAAGATTTGTCTACTTAGAGAAGTTTCGAGTGTACATTCGAAAAATACACACTCGAAAAGACTCGAACGTTATAATTTAGCTCAAGAGGTGTCTATTTTGATTGGAAACATGCTAATTATCAGGACATGTTGGTCTATAGACCCACATGATCTTGATATTTTAGCCAAGTTTTGAAGCCTAGGCCTGATAAACACGAATTTTCTACTTAGAGCAGTTTCGAGTGTACATTCGAATAATACACACTCGAAAAGACTTGAATGCTATAATTTAGCTCAACAGGTTTCTATTTTTATTGGAAACATGTTAATGATCAGGACATGTTGGTCTATAGACCCAGATGATCTTGATATTTTAGCAAAATTTTGAAATCTAGGCCTCATAAACAAGATTTGTCTACTTAGAGCAGTTTCGAGTGTACATTCGAAAAATACGCACTCGAAAAGACTCGAACGCTATAATTTAGCTCAAGAGGTGTGTATTTTGATTGGAAACATGCTAATGATCAGGACATGTTGGTCTATAGACCCACATGATCTTGATATGTTAGCCAAGTTTTTAAGGCTAGGCCTCATAAATACGAATTTTCTACTTAGAGCAGTTTCGAGTGTACATTCGAATAATACACACTCGAAAAGACTCGAACGCTATAATTTAGCTCAAGAGGTGTCTATTTTGGTTGAAAACACGCTATTAATCAGGACATGTTGGTCTATAGACCCACATGATCTTGATATTTTAGCCAAGTTTTGAAGTCTAGGCCTCATAAACATGAATTTTCTACTTAGAGCAGTTTCGAGTGTACATTCGAATAATACACACTCGAAAAGACTCGAACGCTATAATTTAGCTCAACAGGTTTCTATTTTTATTATAAACATGCTAATGATTAGGACATGTTGGTCTATAAACCCAGAGGATCTTTATGTTTTAGCAAAATTTTGAAATTTAGGCCTCATAAACAAGATTTTCCTACTTAGAGCATTTTCGAGAGTACATTCGAAAAATGCACACTCGAAAAGACTCGAACGTTATAATTTAGCTAAAGAGGTGTCTATTTTGATTGAAAACATACTATTGATCAGGACATGTTGGTCTATAGACCCACATGATCTTGATATGTTAGCCAAGTTTTGAAGGCTAGGCCTCATAAACACGAATTTTCTACTTAGAGCAGTTTCGAGTGTACATTCCAATAATACACACTCGAAAAGACTCGAACACTATAATTTAGCTCAACCGGTGTCTATTTTTATTGCAAACATGATAATGATCAGGACATGTTGGTCTATAGACCCAGATGATCTTGATATTTTAGCTAAATTTTGAAAGTCTAGGCCTTATAAACAAGATTTGTCTACTTAGAAGAGTTTCGAGTGTACATTCGAAAAATACACACTCGAAAAGACTCGAACGTTATAATTTAGCTCAAGAGGTGTCTATTTTGATTGGAAACATGCTAATTATCAGGACATGTTGGTCTATAGACCCACATGATCTTGATATTTTAGCCAAGTTTTGAAGCCTAGGCCTGATAAACACGAATTTTCTACTTAGAGCAGTTTCGAGTGTACATTCGAATAATACACACTCGAAAAGACTCGAATGCTATAATTTAGCTCAACAGGTTTCTATTTTTATTGGAAACATGCTAATGATCAGGACATGTTGGTCTATAGACCCAAATGATCTTGATATTTTAGCAAAATTTTGAAATCTAGGCCTCATAAACAAGATTTGTCTACTTAGAGCAGTTTCGAGTGTACATTCGAAAAATACGCACTCGAAAAGACTCGAACGCTATAATTTAGCTCAAGAGGTGTGTATTTTGATTGGAAACATGCTAATGATCAGGACATGTTGGTCTATAGACCCACATGATCTTGATATGTTAGCCAAGTTTTTAAGGCTAGGCCTCATAAATACGAATTTTCTACTTAGAGCAGTTTCGAGTGTACATTCAAATAATACACACTCGAAAAGACTCGAACGTTATAATTTAGCTCAATCGGTGTCTATTTTTATTGGAAACATGCTAATGATCAGGACATGTTGGTCTAAAGACCCAGATGATCTTGATATTTTAGCTAAATTTTGAAGTCTAGGCCTCATAAATAAGATTTGTCTACTTAGAGAAGTTTCGAGTGTACATTAGAAAAATACACACTCGAAAAGACTCGAACGTTATAATTTAGCTCAAGAGGTGTCTATTTTGATTGAAAACATGCTAATTATCGGGACATGTTGGTCTATAGACCCACATGATCTTGATATTTTAGCCAAGTTTTGAAGCCTAGGCCTCATAAACACGAATTTTCTACTTAGAGCAGTTTCGAGTGTACATTCGAATAATACACACTCGAAAAGACTCGAATGCTATAATTTAGCTCAACAGGTTTCTATTTTTATTGGAAACATGCTAATGATCAGGACATGTTGGTCTATAGACCCAGATGATCTTGATATTTTAGCAAAATTTTGAAATCTAGGCCTCATAAACAAGATTTGTCTACTTAGAGCAGTTTCGAGTGTACATTCGAAAAATACACACTCGAAAAGACTCGAACGCTACAATTTAGCTCAAGAGGTGTCTATTTGGATTGGAAACATGCTAATGATCAGGACATGTTGGTCTATAGACCCACATGATCTTGATTTGTTAGCCAAGTTTTTAAGGCTAGGCCTCATAAATACGAATTTTCTACTTAGAGCAGTTTCGAGTGTACATTTGAATAATACACACTCGAAAAGACTCGAACGCTATAATTTAGCTCAACAGGTTTCTATTTTTATTGGAAACATGCTAATGATTAGGACATGTCGGTCTATAATCCCAGATGATCTTAATGTTTTAGCAAAATTTTAAAATTTAGGCCTCATAAACAAGATTTGCCTACTTAGAGCATTTTTGAGAGTACATTCGAAAAATGCACACTCGAAAAGACTCGAACGCTATAATTTAGCTCAAGAGGTGTCTATTTTGATTGAAAACATGCTATTGATCAGGACATGTTGGTCTATAGACCCACATGATCTTGATATTTTAGCCAAATTTTGAAGTCTAGGCCACATAAACAAGATTTTTCTACTTAGAGCAGTTTCGAGTGTACATTCGAAAAATACACACTCGAAAAGACTCGAACGCTATAATTTAGCTCAAGAGGTGTCTATTTTGATTGAAAACATGCTAATTATCAGGACATGTTGGTCTATAGACCCACATGATCTTGATATTTTATCCAAGTTTTGAAGCCTAGGCTTCATAAACACGGATATTCTACTTAGAGCAGTTTCGTGTGTACATTCGAATAATACACAATCGAAAAGACTCGAACGCTATAATTTATCTCAAGAGATGTCTATTTTGATTGAAAACATGCTAATTATCAGGACATGTTGGTCTATAGACCCACATGATCTTGATGTTTTAGCCAAGTTTTGAAGCCTAGGCCTCATACACACGAATTTTCTACTTAGAGCAGTTTCGAGTGTACATTCGAATAATACACACTCGAAAAGACTCGAACGCTATAATTTAGCTCAAGAGGTGTCTATTTTGATTGAAAACATTCTAATTATCAGGACATGTTGGTCTATAGACCCACATGATCTTGATATTTTAGCCAAGTTTTGAAGCCTAGGCCTCATAAACACGAATTTTCTACTTAGAGCAGTTTCGAGTGTACATTCGAATAATACACACTCGAAAAGACTCGAATGCTATAATTTAGCTCAACAGGTTTCTATTTTTATTGGAAACATGCTAATGATCAGGACATGTTGGTCTATAGACCCAGATGATCTTGATATTTTAGCTAAATTTTGAAGTCTAGGCCTCATAAACAAGATTTGTCTACTTAGAGAAGTTTCGAGTGTACATTCGAAAAATACACACTCGAAAAGACTCGAATGTTATAATTTAGCTCAAGAGGTGTCTATTTTGATTGGAAACATGCTAATTATCAGGATATGTTGGTCTATTGACCCACATGATCTTGATATTTTAGCCAAGTTTTGAAGCCTAGGCCTCATATACATGAATTTTCTACTTAGAGCAGTTTCGAGTGTACATTCGAATAATACACACTCGAAAAGACTCGAATGCTATAATTTAGCTCAACAGGTTTCTATTTTTATTGGAAACATGCTAATGATCAGGACATGTTGGTCTATAGACCCAGATGATCTTGATATTTTAGGAAAATTTTGAAATATAGGCCTGATAAACAAGATTTGTCTACTTAGAGCAGTTTCGAGTGTACATTCGAAAAATACACACTCGAAATAACTCGAACGCTATAATTTAGCTCAAGAGGTGTCTATTTTGATTGGAAACATGCTAATGATCAGGACATGTTGGTCTATAGACCCACATGATCTTGATATGTTAGCCAAGTTTTTAAGGCTAGGCCTCATAAATACGAATTTTCTACTTAGAGCAGTTTCGAGTGTACATTCGAATAATATACACTCGAAAAGACTCGAACGCTATAATTTAGCTCAAGAGGTGTCTATTTTGATTGAAAACATGCTATTGATCAAGACATGTTGGTCTATAGACCCACATGATCTTGATATTTTAGCCAAGTTTTGAAGCCTAGGCCTCATAAACACGAATTTTCTACTTAGAGCAGTTTCGAGTGTACATTCGAATAATACACACTCGAAAAGACTCGAACGCTATAATTTAGCTCAACATGTTTCTATTTTTATTGGAAACATGCTAATGATCAGGATATGTTGGTCTATAGACCCATATGATCTTGATATTTTAGCAAAATTTTGAAATCTAGGCCTCATAAACAAGATTTGTCTACTTAGAGCAGTTTCGAGTGTACATTCGAAAAATACACACTCGAAAAGACTCGAACGCTATAATTTATCTCAAGAGGTGTCTATTTTTATTGAAAACATGCTATTGATCAGGACATGTTGGTCTATAGCCCACATGATCTTGATATGTTAGCCAAGTTTTGAAGGCTAGGCCTCATAAACACGAATTTTCTACTTAGAGCAGTTTCGAGTGTACATTCAAATAATACACACTCGAAAAGACTCGAACGCTATAATTTAGCTCAACCGGTGTCTATTTTTATTGGAAACATGCTAATGATCAGGACATGTTGGTCTATAGACCCAGATGATCTTGATATTTTAGCTAAATTTTGAAGTCTAGGCCTCATAAACAAGATTTGTCTACTTAGAGAAGTTTCGAGTGTACATTCGAAAAATACACACTCGAAAAGACTCGAACGTTATAATTTAGCTCAAGAGGTGTCTATTTTGATTGGAAACATGCTAATTATCAGGATATGTTGGTCTATTGACCCACATGATCTTGATATTTTATCCAAGTTTTGAAGCCTAGGCCTCATATACATGAATTTTCTACTTAGAGCAGTTTCGAGTGTACATTCGAATAATACACACTCGAAAAGACTCGAATGCTATAATTTAGCTCAACAGGTTTCTATTTTTATTGGAAACATGCTAATGATCAGGACATGTTGGTCTATAGACCCAGATGATCTTGATATTTTAGCAAAATTTTGAAATCTAGGCCTCATAAACAAGATTTGTCTACTTAGAGCAGTTTCGAGTGTACATTCGAAAAATACACACTCGAAAAGACTCGAACGCTACAATTTAGCTCAAGAGGTGTCTATTTGGATTGGAAACATGCTAATGATCAGGACATGTTGGTCTATAGACCCACATGATCTTGATTTGTTAGCCAAGTTTTTAAGGCTAGGCCTCATAAATACGAATTTTCTACTTAGAGCAGTTTCGAGTGTACATTTGAATAATACACACTCGAAAAGACTCGAACGCTATAATTTAGCTCAACAGGTTTCTATTTTTATTGGAAACATGCTAATGATTAGGACATGTCGGTCTATAATCCCAGATGATCTTAATGTTTTAGCAAAATTTTAAAATTTAGGCCTCATAAACAAGATTTGCCTACTTAGAGCATTTTTGAGAGTACATTCGAAAAATGCACACTCGAAAAGACTCGAACGCTATAATTTAGCTCAAGAGGTGTCTATTTTGATTGAAAACATGCTATTGATCAGGACATGTTGGTCTATAGACCCACATGATCTTGATATTTTAGCTAAATTTTGAAATCTAGGCCTCATAAACAAGATTTGTCTACTTAGAGAAGTTTCGAGCGTACATTCGAAAAATACACACTCGAAAAGACTCGAACGTTATAATTTAGCTCAAGAGGTGTCTATTTTGATTGGAAACATGCTAATTATCAGGACATGTTGGTCTATAGACCCACATGACCTTGATATTTTTGCCAAGTTTTGAAGCCTAGGCCTCATAAACACGAATTTTCTACTTAGAGCAGTTTCGAGTGTACATTCGAATAATACACACTCGAAAAGACTCGAATGCTATAATTTAGCTCAACAGGTTTCTATTTTTATTGGAAACATGCTAATGATCAGGACATGTTGGTCTATACACCCAGATGATCTTGATATTTTAGCAAAATTTTGAAATCTAGGCCTCATAAACAAGGTTTGTCTACTTAGAGCAGTTTCGAATGTACATTCGAAAAATACACACTCGAAAAGACTCGAACGCTATAATTTATCTCAAGAGGTGTCTATTTTGATTGGAAACATGCTAATGGTCAGGACATGTTGGTCTATAGACCCACATGATCTTGATTTGTTAGCCAAGTTTTTAAGGCTAGGCCTCATAAATACGAATTTTCTACTTAGAGCAGTTTCGAGTGTACATTCGAATAATACACACTCGAAAAGACTCGAACGCTATAATTTAGCTCAAGAGGTGTCTATTTTGATTGAAAACATGCTATTGATCAGGACATGTTGGTCTATATACCCACATCATCTTGATATTTTAGCCAAGTTTTGAAGCCTAGGCCTCATAAACACGAATTTTATACTTAGAGCAGTTTCGAGTGTACATTCGAATAATACACACTCGAAAAGACTCGAACGCTATAATTTAGCTCAAGAGGTGTCTATTTTGATTGAAAACATGCTATTGATCAGGACATGTTGGTCTATAGACCCACATGATCTTGATATTTTATCCAAGTTTTGAAGCCTAGGCCTCATAAACACGAATTTTCTACTTAGAGCAGTTTCAAGTGTAAAATTCGAATAATACACACTCGAAAAGACTCGAACGCTATAATCTAGATCAACATTTTCTATTTTTATTGGAAACATGCTAATGATCAGGACATGATGGTCTATAGACCCAGATGATCTTGATATTTTAGCAAAATTTTGAAATCTAGGCCTCATAAACAAGATTTGTCTACTTAGAGCAGGTTCGAGTGTACATTCGAAAAGTACACACTCGAAAAGACTCGAACGCTATAATTTAGCTCAAGAGGTGTCTATTTTGATTGAAAACATGTTATTGATCAGGACATGTTGGTCTATAGACCCACATGATCTTGATATTTTAGCCAAATTTTGAAGTCTAGGCCACATAAACAAGATTTTTCTACTTAGAGCAGTTTCGAGTGTACATTCGAAAAATACACACTCGAAAAGACTCGAACGCTATAATTTAGCTCAAGAGGTGTCTATTTTGATTGAAAACATGCTAATTATCAGGACATGTTGGTCTATAGACCCACATGATCTTGATATTTTAGCCAAGTTTTTAATCCTAGGCCTCATAAACACAAATTTTCTACTTAGAGCAGTTTCGAGTGTACATTCGAAAAATACACACTCGAAAAGACTAGAACGCTATAATTTAGCTCAAGAGGTGTCTATTTTGATTGGAAACATGCTAATGATCAGGACATGTTGGTCTACAGACCCACAAGATCTTGATATTTTAGCCAAATTTTGAAGTCTAGGCCACATAAATAAGATTTTTCTACTTAGAGCAGTTTCGAGTGTACATTCGAAAAATACACACTCGAAAAGACTCGAACGCTATAATTTAGCTCAAGAGGTGTCTATTTTGATTGAAAACATGCTAATTATCAGGACATGTTGGTCTATAGACCCACATGATCTTGATATTTTAGCCAAGTTTTGAAGCCTAGGCCTCATAAAAACGAATTTTCTACTTAGAGCAGTTTCGAGTTTACATTCGAATAATACACACTCGAAAAGACTCGAACGTTATAATTTAGTTCAACAAGTTTCCATTTTTATTGGAAACATGCTAATGATCAGGACATGTTGGTCTATAGACCCAGATGATCTTGATATTTTAGCAAAATTTTGAAATCTAGGCCTCATAAACAAGATTTGTCTACTTAGAGCAGTTTCGAGTGTACATTCGAAAAATACACACTCGAAAAGACTCGAACCCTATAATTTAGCTCAAGAGGTGTCTATTTTGATTGAAAACATGCTAATTATCAGGACATGTTGGTCTATAGACCCACATGATCTTGATATTTTAGCCAAGTTTTGAAGCCTAGGCCTCATAAACACAAGTTTTCTACTTAGAGCAGTTTCGAGTGTACATTCGAAAAATACACACTCGAAAAGACTCGAACGCTATAATTTAGCTCAAGAGGTGTCTATTTTGATTGAAAACATGCTAATTATCAGGACATGTTGGTCTATAGACCCACATGATCTTGATATTTTAGCCAAATTTTGAAGTCTAGGCCACATAAACAAGAGTTTTCTACTTAGAGCAGTTTCGAGTGTACATTCGAAAAATACACACTCGAAAAGACTTGAACGCTATAATTTAGCTCAAGAGGTGTCTATTTTGATTGAAAACATGCTATTGATCAGGACATGTTGGTCTATAGACCCACATGATCTTGATATTTTAGCCAAATTTTGAAGTCTAGGCCACATAAACAAGATTTTTTTACTTAGAGCAGTTTCGAATGTACATTCGAAAAATACACACTCGAAAAGACTCGAACGCTATAATTTAGCTCAAGAGGTGTCTATTTTGATTGAAAACATGCTATTGATCAGGACATGTTGGTCTATAGACCCACATGATCTTGATATTTTAGCCAAATTTTGAAGTCTAGGCCACATAAACAAGATTTTTCTACTTAGAGCAGTTTCAAGTGTACATTCAAAAAATACACACTCGAAAAGACTCGAACGCTATAATTTAGCTCCAGAGATGTCTATTTTGATTGAAAACATGCTAATTATCAGGACATGTTGGTCTATAGACCCACATGATCTTGATATTTTTGCCAAGTTTTGAAGCCTAGGCCTCATAAACAGAAATTTTCTACTTAGAGCAGTTTCGAGTGTAAATTCGAAAAATACACACTCGAAAAGACTAGAACGCTATAATTTAGCTCAAGAGGTGTCTATTTTGATTAGAAACATACTAATGATCAGGACATGTTGGTCTATAGACCCACAAGATCTTGATATTTTAGCCAAATTTTGAAGTCTAGGCCACATAAACAAGATTTTTCTACTTAGAGCAGTTTCGAGTGTACATTCGAAAAATACACACTAGAAAAGACTCGAACGCTATAATTTAGCTCAAGAGGTGTCTATTTTGATTGAAAACATGCTAATTATCAGGACATGTTGGTCTATAGACCCACATGATCTTGATATTTTAGCCAAATTTTGAAGCCTAGGCCACATAAATAAGATTTTTCTACTTAGAGCAGTTTCGAGTGTACATTCGAAAAATACACACTCGAAAAGACTCGAACGCTATAATTTAGCTCAAGAGGTGTCTATTTTGATTGAAAACATGCTAATTATCAGGACATGTTGGTCTATAGACCCACATGATCTTGATATTTTAGCCAAGTTTTGAATCCTAGGCCTCATAAACAAGATTTTTCTACTTAGAGCAGTTTCGAGTGTACATTCAAAAAATACACACTCGAAAAGACTCGAACGCTATAATTTAGCTCCAGAGATGTCTATTTTGATTGAAAACATGCTAATTATCAGGACATGTTGGTCTATAGACCCACATGATCTTGATATTTTTGCCAAGTTTTGAAGCCTAGGCCTCATAAACACAAATTTTCTACTTAGAGCAGTTTCGAGTGTAAATTCGAAAAATACACACTCGAAAAGACTAGAACGCTATAATTTAGCTCAAGAGGTGTCTATTTTGATTGGAAACATGCTAATGATCAGGACATGTTGGTCTATAGACCCACATGATCTTGATATTTTAGCCAAATTTTGAAGTCTAGGCCACATAAACAAGATTTTTCTACTTAGAGCAGTTTCGAGTGTACATTCGAAAAATACTCACTCGAAAAGACTCGAACGCTATAATTTAGCTCAAGAGGTGTCTATTTTTATTGAAAACATGCTAATGATCAGGACATGTTGGTCTATAGACCCACATGATCTTGATATTTTAGCCAAATTTTGAAGTCTAGGCCACATAAACAAGATTTTTCTACTTAGAGCAGTTTCAAGTGTACATTCAAAAAATACACACTCGAAAAGACTCGAACGCTATAATTTAGCTCCAGAGATGTCTATTTTGATTGAAAACATGCTAATTATCAGGACATGTTGGTCTATAGACCCACATGATCTTGATATTTTTGCCAAGTTTTGAAGCCTAGGCCTCATAAACACAATTTTTCTACTTAGAGCAGTTTATAGTGTAAATTCGAAAAATACACACTCGAAAAGACTAGAACGCTATAATTTAGCTCAAGAGGTGTCTATTTTGATTGGAAACATGCTAATGATCAGGACATGTTGGTCTATAGACCCACATGATCTTGATATTTTAGCCAAATTTTGAAGTCTAGGCCACATAAACAAGACTTTTCTACTTAGAGCTGTTTCAATTGTACATTCAAAAAATACACACTCGAAAAGACTCGAACGCTATAATTTAGCTCCAGAGATGTCTATTTTGATTGAAAACATGCTAATTATTAGGACATGTTGGTCTATAGACCCACATGATCTTGATATTTTAGCCAAGTTTTGAATCCTAGGCCTCATAAACACAAATTTTCTACTTAGAGCAGTTTCGAGTGTACATTCAAAAAATACACACTCGAAAAGACTAGAACGCTATAATTTAGCTCAAGAGGTGTCTATTTTATTTGGAAACATGCTAATGATCAGGACATGTTGGTCTATAGACCCACATGATCTTGATATTTTAGCCAAATTTTGAAGTCTAGACCACATAAACA
This sequence comes from Papaver somniferum, assembly GCF_003573695.1. Classification (NCBI taxonomy): domain Eukaryota; kingdom Viridiplantae; phylum Streptophyta; class Magnoliopsida; order Ranunculales; family Papaveraceae; genus Papaver; species Papaver somniferum. The sequence goes on from NW_020629041.1 coordinate 308,650, forward strand.
AGATTTTTCTACTTAGAGCAGTTTCGAGTGTACATTCGAAAAATACACACTCGAAAAGACTCGAACGCTATAATTTAGCTCAAGAGGTGTCTATTTTGATTGAAAACATGCTAATTATCAGGACATGTTGGTCTATAGACCCACATGATCTTGATATTTTAGCCAAGTTTTGAATCCTAGGCCTCATAAACACAAATTTTCTACTTAGAGCAGTTTCGAGTGTACACTCGAAAAATACACACTCGAAAAGACTAGAACGCTATAATTTAGCTCAAGAGGTGTCTATTTTGATTGGAAACATGCTAATGATCAGGACATGTTGGTCTATAGACCCACATGATCTTGATATTATATCCAAATTTGGAAGTCTAGGCCACATAAGCAATATTTTTCTACTTAGAGCAGTTTCGAGTGTACATTCGAAAAATACACACTCGAAAAGACTCGAACGCTATAATTTAGCTCAAGAGGTGTCTATTTTGATTGAAAACATGCTAATTATCAGGACATGTTGGTCTATAGACCCACATGATCTTGATATTTTATCCAAGTTTTGAAGCCTAGGCCTCATAAACACGGATTTTCTACTTAGAGCAGTTTCGAGTGTACATTCGAATAATACACACTCGAAAAGACTCGAACGCTATAATTTAGATCAACAGGTTTCTATTTTTATTGGAAACATGCTAATGATCAGGACATGTTGGTCTATAGATCGAGATGATCTTGATATTTTAGCAAAATTTTGAAATCTAGGCCTCATAAACAAGATTTGTCTACTTAAAGCAGTTTCGAGTGTACATTCGAAAAATACACACTCGAAAAGACTCGAACGCTATAATTTAGCTCAAGAGGTGTCTATTTTGATTGAAAACATGCTAATTATCAGGACATGTTGGTCTATAGACCCACATGATCTTGATATTTTAGCCAAATTTTGAAGTCTAGGACACATAAACAAGATTTTTCTACTTAGAGCAGTTTCGAGTGTACATTCGAAAAATACGCAATCGAAAAGACTCGAACGCTATAATTTAGCTCAAGAGGTGTCTATTTTGATTGAAAACATGCTAATGATCAGGACATGTTGGTCTATAGACCCACATGATCTTGATATTTTAGCCAAATTTTGAAGTCTAGGCCACATAAACAAGATTTTTCTACTTAGAGCAGTTTCGAGTGTACATTCGAAAAATACACACTCGAAAAGACTCGAACGCTATAATTTAGCTCAAGAGGTGTCTATTTTGATTGAAAACATGCTAATTATCAGGACATGTTGGTCTATAGACCCACATGATCTTGATATTTTAGCCAAGTTTCGAAGCCTAGGCCTCACAAACACGAATTTTCTACTTAGAGCAGTTTCGAGTGTACATTCGAAAAATACACACTCGAAAAGACTCGAACGCTATAATTTAGCTCAAGAGGTGTATATTTTGTTTGGAAACATGCTAATGATCAGGACATGTTGGTCTATAGACCCAGATGATCTTGATATTTTAGCAAAATTTTGAAATCTAGGCCTCATAAACAAGATTTGTCTACTTAGAGCAGTTTCGAGTGTACATTCGAAAAATACACACTCGAAAAGACTCGAACGCTGTAATTTATCTCAAGAGGTGTCTATTTTGATTGAAAACATGCTAATGATCAGGACATGTTGGTCTATAGACCCACATGATCTTGATATGTTAGCCAATTTTTGAAGGCTAGGCCTCATAAACACGAATTTTCTACTTAGAGCAGTTTCGAGTGTACATTCAAATAATACACACTCGAAAAGACTCGAACGCTATAATTTAGCTCAACCGGTGTCTATTTTTATTGGAAACATGCTAATGATCAGGACATGTTGGTCTATAGACCCAGATGATCTTGATATTTTAGCCAAGTTTTGAAGCCTAGACCTCATAAACACGAATTTTCTACTTAGAGCAGTTTCGAGTGTACATTCAAAAAATACACACTCGAAAAGACTCGAACGCTATAATTTATCTCAAGAGATGTCTATTTTGATTGAAAACATGCTAATTATCAGGACATGTTGGTCTATAGACCCACATGATCTTGATATGTTAGCCAATTTTTGAAGGCTAGGCCTCATAAACACGAATTTTCTACTTAGAGCAGTTTCGAGTGTACATTCAAATAATACACACTCGAAAAGACTCGAACGCTATAATTTAGCTCAACCGGTGTCTATTTTTATTGGAAACATGCTAATGATCAGGACATGTTGGTCTATAGACCCAGATGATCTTGATATTTTAGCTAAATTTTGAAGTCTAGGCCTCATAAACAAGATTTGTCTACTTAGAGAAGTTTCGAGTGTACATTCGAAAAATACACACTCGAAAAGACTCGAACGTTATAATTTAGCTCAAGAGGTGTCTATTTTGATTGGAAACATGCTAATTATCAGGACATGTTGGTCTATAGACCCACATGATCTTGATATTTTAGCCAAGTTTTGAAGCCTAGGCCTGATAAACACGAATTTTCTACTTAGAGCTGTTTCGAGTGTACATTCGAATAATACACACTCGAAAAGACTTGAATGCTATAATTTAGCTCAACAGGTTTCTATTTTTATTGGAAACATGTTAATGATCAGGACATGTTGGTCTATAGACCCAGATGATCTTGATATTTTAGCAAAATTTTGAAATCTAGGCCTCATAAACAAGATTTGTCTACTTAGAGAAGTTTCGAGTGTACATTCGAAAAATACGCACTCGAAAAGACTCGAACGCTATAATTTAGCTCAAGAGGTGTGTATTTTGATTGGAAACATGCTAATGATCAGGACATGTTGGTCTATAGACCCACATGATCTTGATATGTTAGCCAAGTTTTTAAGGCTAGGCCTCATAAATACGAATTTTCTACTTAGAGCAGTTTCGAGTGTACATTCGAATAATACACACTCGAAAAGACTCGAACGCTATAATTTAGCTCAAGAGGTGTCTATTTTGATTGAAAACACGCTATTAATCAGGACATGTTGGTCTATAGACCCACATGATCTTGATATTTTAGCCAAGTTTTGAAGCCAAGGCCTCATAAACATGAATTTTCTACTTAGAGCAGTTTCGAGTGTACATTCGAATAATACACACTCGAAAAGACTTGAACGCTATAATTTAGCTCAACAGGTTTCTATTTTTATTATAAACATGCTAATGATTAGGACATGTTGGTCTATAAACCCAGAGGATCTTTATGTTTTAGCAAAATTTTGAAATTTAGGCCTCATAAACAAGATTTTCCTACTTAGAGCATTTTCGAGAGTACATTCGAAAAATGCACACTCGAAAAGACTCGAACGTTATAATTTAGCTCAAGAGGTGTCTATTTTGATTGAAAACATACTATTGATCAGGACATGTTGGTCTATAGACCCACATGATCTTGATATGTTAGCCAAGTTTTGAAGGCTAGGCCTCATAAACACGAATTTTCTACTTAGAGCAGTTTCGAGTGTACATTCCAATAATACACACTCGAAAAGACTCTAACACTATAATTTAGCTCAACCGGTGTCTATTTTTATTGGAAACATGCTAATGATCAGGACATGTTGGTCTATAGACCCAGATGATCTTGATATTTTAGCTAAATTTTGAAAGTCTAGGCCTTATAAACAAGATTTGTCTACTTAGAAGAGTTTCGAGTGTACATTCGAAAAATACACACTCGAAAAGACTCGAACGTTATAATTTAGCTCAAGAGGTGTCTATTTTGATTGGAAACATGCTAATTATCAGGACATGTTGGTCTATAGACCCACATGATCTTGATATTTTAGCCAAGTTTTGAAGCCTAGGCCTGATAAACACGAATTTTCTACTTAGAGCAGTTTCGAGTGTACATTCGAATAATACACACTCGAAAAGACTCGAATGCTATAATTTAGCTCAACAGGTTTCTATTTTTATTGGAAACATGCTAATGATCAGGACATGTTGGTCTATAGACCCAAATGATCTTGATATTTTAGCAAAATTTTGAAATCTAGGCCTCATAAACAAGATTTGTCTACTTAGAGCAGTTTCGAGTGTACATTCGAAAAATACGCACTCGAAAAGACTCGAACGTTATAATTTAGCTCAAGAGGTGTGTATTTTGATTGGAAACATGCTAATGATCAGGACATGTTGGTCTATAGACCCACATGATCTTGATATGTTAGCCAAGTTTTTAAGGCTAGGCCTCATAAATACGAATTTTCTACTTAGAGCAGTTTCGAGTGTACATTCAAATAATACACACTCGAAAAGACTCGAACGTTATAATTTAGCTCAATCGGTGTCTATTTTTATTGGAAACATGCTAATGATCAGGACATGTTGGTCTAAAGACCCAGATGATCTTGATATTTTAGCTAAATTTTGAAGTCTAGGCCTCATAAATAAGATTTGTCTACTTAGAGAAGTTTCGAGTGTACATTAGAAAAATACACACTCGAAAAGACTCGAACGTTATAATTTAGCTCAAGAGGTGTCTATTTTGATTGAAAACATGCTAATTATCGGGACATGTTGGTCTATAGACCCACATGATCTTGATATTTTAGCCAAGTTTTGAAGCCTAGGCCTCATAAACACGAATTTTCTACTTAGAGCAGTTTCGAGTGTACATTCGAATAATACACACTCGAAAAGACTCGAATGCTATAATTTAGCTCAACAGGTTTCTATTTTTATTGGAAACATGCTAATGATCAGGACATGTTGGTCTATAGACCCAGATGATCTTGATATTTTAGCAAAATTTTGAAATCTAGGCCTCATAAACAAGATTTGTCTACTTAGAGCAGTTTCGAGTGTACATTCGAAAAATACACACTCGAAAAGACTCGAACGCTACAATTTAGCTCAAGAGGTGTCTATTTGGATTGGAAACATGCTAATGATCAGGACATGTTGGTCTATAGACCCACATGATCTTGATTTGTTAGCCAAGTTTTTAAGGCTAGGCCTCATAAATACGAATTTTCTACTTAGAGCAGTTTCGAGTGTACATTTGAATAATACACACTCGAAAAGACTCGAACGCTATAATTTAGCTCAACAGGTTTCTATTTTTATTGGAAACATGCTAATGATTAGGACATGTCGGTCTATAATCCCAGATGATCTTAATGTTTTAGCAAAATTTTAAAATTTAGGCCTCATAAACAAGATTTGCCTACTTAGAGCATTTTTGAGAGTACATTCGAAAAATGCACACTCGAAAAGACTCGAACGCTATAATTTAGCTCAAGAGGTGTCTATTTTGATTGAAAACATGCTATTGATCAGGACATGTTGGTCTATAGACCCACATGATCTTGATATTTTAGCCAAATTTTGAAGTCTAGGCCACATAAACAAGATTTTTCTACTTAGAGCAGTTTCGAGTGTACATTCGAAAAATTCACACTCGAAAAGACTCGAACGCTATAATTTAGCTCAAGAGGTGTCTATTTTGATTGAAAACATGCTAATTATCAGGACATGTTGGTCTATAGACCCACATGATCTTGATATTTTATTCAAGTTTTCAAGCCTAGGCCTCATAAACACGAATTTTCTACTTAGAGCAGTTTCGAGTGTACATTCCAATAATACACACTCGAAAAGACTCGAACACTATAATTTAGCTCAACCGGTGTCTATTTTTATTGCAAACATGATAATGATCAGGACATGTTGGTCTATAGACCCAGATGATCTTGATATTTTAGCTAAATTTTGAAAGTCTAGGCCTTATAAACAAGATTTGTCTACTTAGAAGAGTTTCGAGTGTACATTCGAAAAATACACACTCGAAAAGACTCGAACGTTATAATTTAGCTCAAGAGGTGTCTATTTTGATTGGAAACATGCTAATTATCAGGACATGTTGGTCTATAGACCCACATGATCTTGATATTTTAGCCAAGTTTTGAAGCCTAGGCCTGATAAACACGAATTTTCTACTTAGAGCAGTTTCGAGTGTACATTCGAATAATACACACTCGAAAAGACTCGAATGCTATAATTTAGCTCAACAGGTTTCTATTTTTATTGGAAACATGCTAATGATCAGGACATGTTGGTCTATAGACCCAGATGATCTTGATATTTTAGCTAAATTTTGAAGTCTAGGCCTCATAAACAAGATTTGTCTACTTAGAGAAGTTTCGAGTGTACATTCGAAAAATACACACTCGAAAAGACTCGAATGTTATAATTTAGCTCAAGAGGTGTCTATTTTGATTGGAAACATGCTAATTATCAGGATATGTTGGTCTATTGACCCACATGATCTTGATATTTTAGCCAAGTTTTGAAGCCTAGGCCTCATATACATGAATTTTCTACTTAGAGCAGTTTCGAGTGTACATTCGAATAATACACACTCGAAAAGACTCGAATGCTATAATTTAGCTCAACAGGTTTCTATTTTTATTGGAAACATGCTAATGATCAGGACATGTTGGTCTATAGACCCAGATGATCTTGATATTTTAGGAAAATTTTGAAATATAGGCCTGATAAACAAGATTTGTCTACTTAGAGCAGTTTCGAGTGTACATTCGAAAAATACACACTCGAAATAACTCGAACGCTATAATTTAGCTCAAGAGGTGTCTATTTTGATTGGAAACATGCTAATGATCAGGACATGTTGGTCTATAGACCCACATGATCTTGATATGTTAGCCAAGTTTTTAAGGCTAGGCCTCATAAATACGAATTTTCTACTTAGAGCAGTTTCGAGTGTACATTCGAATAATACACACTCGAAAAGACTCGAACGCTATAATTTAGCTCAAGAGGTGTCTATTTTGATTGAAAACATGCTATTGATCAGGACATGTTGGTCTATAGACCCACAAGATCTTGATATTTTAGCCAAATTTTGAAGTCTAGGCCACATAAAAAAGATTTTTCTACTTAGAGCAGTTTCGAGTGTACATTCGAAAAATACACACTCGAAAAGACTCGAACGCTATAATTTAGCTCAAGAGGTGTCTATTTTGATTGAAAACATGCTAATTATCAGGACATGTTGGTCTATAGACCCACATGATCTTGATATTTTAGCCAAATTTTGAAGTCTAGGCCAGAAAAACAAGATTTTTCTACTTAGAGCAGTTTCGAGTGTACATTCGAAAAATACACACTCGAAAAGACTCGAACGCTATAATTTAGCTCAAGAGGTGTCTATTTTGATTGAAAACATGCTAATTATCAGGACATGTTGGTCTATAGACCCACATGATCTTGATATTTTAGCCAAATTTTGAAGTCTAGGCCACATAAACAAGATTTTTCTACTTAGAGCAGTTTCGAGTGTACATTCGAAAAATACACACTCGAAAAGACTCGAACGCTATAATTTAGCTCAAGAGGTGTCTATTTTGATTGAAAACATGCTAATTATCAGGACATGTTGGTCTATAGACCCACATGATCTTGATATTTTAGCCAAATTTTGAAGTCTAGGCCACATAAACAAGATTTTTCTACTTAGAGCAGTTTCGAGTGTACATTCGAAAAATACACACTCGAAAAGACTCTAACGCTATAATTTAGCTCAAGAGGTGTCTATTTTGATTGAAAACATGCTAATGATCAGGAAATGTTGGTCTATAGACCCACATGATCTTGATATTTTAGCCAAGTTTTGAAGCCTAGGCCTCATAAACACGAATTTCTACTTAGAGCAGTTTCGAGTGTACATTCGAAAAATACACACTCGAAAAGACTCGAACGCTATAATTTAGCTCAAGAGGTGTCTATTTTGATTGAAAACATGCTAATTATCAGGACATGTTGGTCTATAGACCCACATGATCTTGATACTTTATCAAATTTTTGAAGCCTAGGCCTCATAAACACGAATTTTCTAATTAGAGCAGTTTCGAGTGTACATACGAATAATACACACTCGAAAAGACTCGAACGCTATAATTTAGCTCAACAGGTTTCTATTTTTATTGGAAACATGCTAATGATCAGGACATGTTGGTCTATAGACCCAGATGATCTTGATATTTTAGCAAAATTTCTAAATCTAGGCCTCATAAACAAGATTTTTCTACTTAGAGCAGTTTCGAGTGTACATTCGAAAAATACACACTCGAAAAGACTCGAACGCTATAATTTAGCTCAAGAGGTGTCTATTTGATTGAAAACATGCTAATTATCAGGACATGTTGGTCTATAGACCCACATGATCTTGATATTTTAGCCAAGTTTTGAAGCCTAGGCCTCATAAACACGAATTTTCTACTTAGAGCAGTTTCGAGTGTACATTCGAAAAATACACACTCGAAAAGACTCGAACGCTAGGATTTATCTCAAGAGGTGTCTATTTTGATTGAAAACATGCTATTGATCAGGACATGTTGGTCTATAGACCCACAATATCTTGATATGTTAGCCAAGTTTTGAAGGCTAGGCCTCATAAACACGAATTTTCTACTTAGAGCAGTTTCGAGTGTACATTCAAAAATACACACTCGTAAAGACTCGAACGCTATAATTTAGCTCAAGAGGTGTCTATTTTGATTGAAAACATGCTAATTATCAGGACATGTTGGTCTATAGACCCACATGATCTTGATATTTTATCCAAGTTTTGAAGCCTAGGCCTCATAAACACGAATTTTCTACTTAGAGCAGTTTCGAGTGTACATTCAAATAATACACACTCGAAAAGACTCGAACGCTATAATTTAGCTCAATCGGTGTCTATTTTTATTGGAAACATGCTAATGATCAGGACATGTTGGTCTACAGACCCAGATGATCTCGATATTTTAGCAAAATTTTGAAATCTAGGCCTCATAAACAAGATTTGTCTACTTAGAGCAGTTTCGAGTGTACATTCGAAAAATACACACTCGAAAAGACTCGAACGCTATAATTTAGCTCAAGAGGTGTCTATTTTGATTGGAAATATGTTAATGATCAGGACATGTTGGTCTATATACCCACATGATCTTGATATGTTAGCCAAGTTTTTAAGGCTTGGCCTCATAAATACGAATTTTCTACTTAGAGCAGTTTCGAGTGTACATTCAAATAATACACACTCGAAAAGACTCGAACGCTATAATTTAGCTCAATCGGTGTCTATTTTTATTGGAAACATGCTAATGATCAGGACATGTTGGTCTACAGACCCAGATGATCTTGATATTTTAGCTAAATTTTGAAGTCTAGGCCTCATAAATAAGATTTGTCTACTTAGAGAAGTTTCGAGTGTACATTCGAAAAATACACACTCGAAAAGACTCGAACGCTATAATTTAGCTCAAGAGGTGTCTATTTTGATTGAAAACATGCTAATTATCAGGACATGTTGGTCTATAGACCCACATGATCATGATATTTTAGCCAAGTTTTGAAGGCTAGGCCTCATAAAAACGAATTTTCTACTTAGAGCAGTTTCGAGTGTACATTCGAAAAATACACACTCGAAAAGACTCGAACGCTATAATTTAGCTCAAGAGGTGTCTATTTTTATTGGAAACATGCTAATGATCAGGACATGTTTGTCTATAGACCCAGATGATCTTGATATTTTAGCTAAATTTTGAAGTCTAGGCCTCATAAACAAGATTTGTCTACTTAGAGAAGTTTCGAGTGTACATTCGAAAAATACACACTCGAAAAGACTCGAACGTTATAATTTAGCTCAAGAGGTGTCTATTTTGATTGGAAACATGCTAATTATCAGGATATGTTGGTCTATTGACCCACATGATCTTGATATTTTATCCAAGTTTTGAAGCCTAGGCCTCATATACATGAATTTTCTACTTAGAGCAGTTTCGAGTGTACATTCGAATAATACACACTCGAAAAGACTCGAATGCTATAATTTAGCTCAACAGGTTTCTATTTTTATTGGAAACATGCTAATGATCAGGACATGTTGGTCTATAGACCCAGATGATCTTGATATTTTAGGAAAATTTTGAAATCTAGGCCTGATAAACAAGATTTGTCTACTTAGAGCAGTTTCGAGTGTACATTCGAAAAATACACACTCGAAAAGACTCGAACGTTATAATTTAGCTCAAGAGGTGTCTATTTTGATTGGAAACATGCTAATTATCAGGATATGTTGGTCTATTGACCCACATGATCTTGATATTTTATCCAAGTTTTGAAGCCTAGGCCTCATATACATGAATTTTCTACTTAGAGCAGTTTCGAGTGTACATTCGAATAATACACACTCGAAAAGACTCGAATGCTATAATTTAGCTCAACAGGTTTCTATTTTTATTGGAAACATGCTAATGATCAGGACATGTTGGTCTATAGACCCAGATGATCTTGATATTTTAGCAAAATTTTGAAATCTAGGCCTCATAAACAAGATTTGTCTACTTAGAGCAGTTTCGAGTGTACATTCGAAAAATACACACTCGAAAAGACTCGAACGCTACAATTTAGCTCAAGAGGTGTCTATTTGGATTGGAAACATGCTAATGATCAGGACATGTTGGTCTATAGACCCACATGATCTTGATTTGTTAGCCAAGTTTTTAAGGCTAGGCCTCATAAATACGAATTTTCTACTTAGAGCAGTTTCGAGTGTACATTTGAATAATACACACTCGAAAAGACTCGAACGCTATAATTTAGCTCAACAGGTTTCTATTTTTATTGGAAACATGCTAATGATTAGGACATGTCGGTCTATAATCCCAGATGATCTTAATGTTTTAGCAAAATTTTAAAATTTAGGCCTCATAAACAAGATTTGCCTACTTAGAGCATTTTTGAGAGTACATTCGAAAAATGCACACTCGAAAAGACTCGAACGCTATAATTTAGCTCAAGAGGTGTCTATTTTGATTGAAAACATGTTATTGATCAGGACATGTTGGTCTATAGACCCACATGATCTTGATATTTTAGCTAAATTTTGAAATCTAGGCCTCATAAACAAGATTTGTCTACTTAGAGAAGTTTCGAGCGTACATTCGAAAAATACACACTCGAAAAGACTCGAACGTTATAATTTAGCTCAAGAGGTGTCTATTTTGATTGGAAACATGCTAATTATCAGGACATGTTGGTCTATAGACCCACATGATCTTGATATTTTTGCCAAGTTTTGAAGCCTAGGCCTCATAAACACGAATTTTCTACTTAGAGCAGTTTCGAGTGTACATTCGAATAATACACACTCGAAAAGACTCGAATGCTATAATTTAGCTCAACAGGTTTCTATTTTTATTGGAAACATGCTAATGATCAGGACATGTTGGTCTATACACCCAGATGATCTTGATATTTTAGCAAAATTTTGAAATCTAGGCCTCATAAACAAGGTTTGTCTACTTAGAGCAGTTTCGAATGTACATTCGAAAAATACACACTCGAAAAGACTCGAACGCTATAATTTATCTCAAGAGGTGTCTATTTTGATTGGAAACATGCTAATGATCAGGACATGTTGGTCTATATACCCACATGATCTTGATATGTTAGCCAAGTTTTGAAGGCTAGGCCTCATAATCACGAATTTTCTACTTAGAGCAGTTTCGAGTGTACATTCAAATAATACACACTCGAAAAGACTCGAATGCTATAATTTAGCTCAACCGGTGTCTATTTTTATTGGAAACATGCTAATGATAAGGACATGTCGGTCTATAGACCCAGATGATCTTGACATTTTAGCTAAATTTTGAAGTCCAGGCCTCATAAAGAAGATTTGTCTACTTAGAGAAGTTTCGAGTGTACATTCGAAAAATACACACTCTAAAAGACTCGAATGCTATAATTTAGCTCAAGAGGTGTCTATTTTGATTGAAAACATGCTAATTATCAGGACATGTTGGTCTATAGACCCACATGATCTTGATATTTTAGCCAAGTTTTGAAGCTTAGGCCTCATAAACATGAGTTTTCTACTTAGAGCAGTTTCGAGTGTACATTCGAATAATACACACTCGAAAAGACTCGAACGTTATAATTTATCTCAAGAGGTGTCTATTTTGATTGAAAACATGCTATTGATCAGGACATGTTGGTCTGTAGACCCACATGATCTTGATATGTTAGCTAAATTTTGAAATTTAGGCCTCATAAACAAGATTTGTCTACTTAGAGAAGTTTCGAGTGTACATTCGAAAAATACACACTCGAAAAGACTCGAACGTTATAATTTAGCTCAAGAGGTGTCTATTTTGATTGGATACATGCTAATTATCAGGACATGTTGGTCTATAGACCCACATGATCTTGATATTTTAGCCAAGTTTTGAAGCCTAGGCCTCATAAACACGAATTTTCTACTTAGAGCAGTTTCGAGTGTACATTCGAATAATACACACTCGAAAAGACTCGAATGCTATAATTTAGCTCAACAGGTTTCTATTTTTATTGGAAACATGCTAATGATCAGGACATGTTGGTCTATAGACCCAGATGATCTTGATATTTTAGCAAAATTTTGAAATCTAGGCCTCATAAACAAGATTTGTCTACTTAGAGCAGTTTCGAGTGTACATTCGAAAAATACACACTCGAAAAGACTCGAACGCTATAATTTAGCTCAAGAGGTGTCTATTTTGATTGGAAACATGCTAATGATCAGGACATGTTGGTCTATAGACACACATGATCTTGATATGTTAGCCAAGTTTTTAAGGCTAGGCCTCATAAACAAGATTTGTCTACTTAGAGAAGTTTCGAGTGTACATTCGAAAAATACACACTCGAAAAGACTCGAACGTTATAATTTATCTCAAGAGGTGTCTATTTTGATTGGAAACATGCTAATTATAAGGACATGTTGGTCTACATACCCACATGATCTTGATATTTTAGCCAAGTTTTGAAGCCTAGGCCTCATAAACACGAATTTTCTACTTAGAGCAGTTTCGAGTGTACATTCGAATAATACACACTCGAAAAGACTCGAATGCTATAATTTAGCTCAACAAGTTTCTATTTTTATTGGAAACATGCTAATGATCAGGACATGTTGGTCTATAGACCCAGATGATCTTGATATTTTAGCAAAAATTTTGAAATCTAGGCCTCATAAACAAGATTTGTCTACTTAGAGCAGTTTCGAGTGTACATTCGAAAAATACACACTCGAAAAGACTCGAACGATATAATTTATCTCAAGAGGTGTCTATTTTGATTGGAAACATGCTAATGATCAGGACATGTTGGTCTATAGACCCACATGATCTTGATATGTTATCCAAGTTTGAAGGTTAGGCCTCATAAACACGAATTTTCTACTTAGAGCAGTTTCGAGTGTACATTCAAATAATACACACTCGAAAAGACTCGAACGCTATAATTTAGCTCAATCGGTGTCTATTTTTATTGGAAACATGCTACTGATCAGGACATGTTGGTCTATAGACCCACATGATCTTGATATTTTAGCCAAGTTTTGAAGCCTAGGCCTCATAAACACGAATTTTCTACTTAGAGCAGTTTCGAGTGTACATTCGAATAATACACACTCGAAAAGACTCGAATGCTATAATTTAGCTCAACAGGTTTCTATTTTTATTGGAAACATGCTAATGATCAGGACATGTTGGTCTATAGACCCAGATGATCTTGATATTTTAGCAAAATTTTGAAATCTAGGCCTCATAAACAAGATTTGTCTACTTAGAGCAGTTTCGAGTGTACATTCGAAAAATACACACTCGAAAAGACTCGAACGCTATAATTTAGCTCAAGAGGTGTCTATTTTGATTGGAAACATGCTAATGATCAGGACATGTTGGTCTATAGACACACATGATCTTGATATGTTAGCCAAGTTTTTAAGGCTAGGCCTCATAAACAAGATTTGTCTACTTAGAGAAGTTTCGAGTGTACATTCGAAAAATACACACTCGAAAAGACTCGAACGTTATAATTTATCTCAAGAGGTGTCTATTTTGATTGGAAACATGCTAATTATAAGGACATGTTGGTCTACATACCCACATGATCTTGATATTTTAGCCAAGTTTTGAAGCCTAGGCCTCATAAACACGAATTTTCTACTTAGAGCAGTTTCGAGTGTACATTCGAATAATACACACTCGAAAAGACTCGAATGCTATAATTTAGCTCAACAAGTTTCTATTTTTATTGGAAACATGCTAATGATCAGGACATGTTGGTCTATAGACCCAGATGATCTTGATATTTTAGCAAAAATTTTGAAATCTAGGCCTCATAAACAAGATTTGTCTACTTAGAGCAGTTTCGAGTGTACATTCGAAAAATACACACTCGAAAAGACTCGAACGATATAATTTATCTCAAGAGGTGTCTATTTTGATTGGAAACATGCTAATGATCAGGACATGTTGGTCTATAGACCCACATGATCTTGATATGTTATCCAAGTTTGAAGGTTAGGCCTCATAAACACGAATTTTCTACTTAGAGCAGTTTCGAGTGTACATTCAAATAATACACACTCGAAAAGACTCGAACGCTATAATTTAGCTCAATCGGTGTCTATTTTTATTGGAAACATGCTACTGATCAGGACATGTTGGTCTATAGACCCAGATGATCTTGATATTTTAGCTAAATTTTGAATCCTAGGCCTCATAAACAAGATTTGTCTACTTAGAGCAGTTTCGAGTGTACATTGGAAAAATACACACTCGAAAAGACTCGAACGTTATAATTTATCTCAAGAGGTGTCTATTTTGATTGAAAACAAGCTATTGATCAGGACATGTTGGTCTATAAACCCACATGATCTTGATATGTTAGATAAATTTTGAAATCTAGGCCTCATAAACAAGATTTGCCTACTTAGAGCATTTTCGAGAGTACATTCGAAAAATGCACACTCGAAAAGACTCGAACGTTATAATTTAGCTCAAGAGGTGTCTATTTTGATTGGATACATGCTAATTATCAGGACATGTTGGTCTATAGACCCACATGATCTTGATATTTTATCCAAGTTTTGAAGCCTAGGCCTCATAAACACGAATTTTCTACTTAGAGCAGTTTCGAGTGTACATTCGAATAATACACACTCGAAAAGACTCGAATGCTATAATTTAGCTCAACAGGTTTCTATTTTTATTGGAAACATGCTAATGATCAGGACATGTTGGTCTATAGACCCAGATGATCTTGATATTTTAGCAAAATTTTGAAATCTAGGCCTCATAAACAAGATTTGTCTACTTAGAGCAGTTTCGAGTGTACATTCGAAAAATACACACTCGAAAAGACTCGATGCTATAATTTAGCTCAAGAGGTGTCTATTTTGATTGGAAACATGCTAATGATCAGGACATGTTGGTCTATAGACACACATGATCTTGATATGTTAGCCAAGTTTTTAAGGCTAGGCCTCATAAACAAGATTTGTCTACTTAGAGAAGTTTCGAGTGTACATTCGAAAAATACACACTCGAAAAGACTCGAACGTAATAATTTATCTCAAGAGGTGTCTATTTTGATTGGAAACATGCTAATTATAAGGACATGTTGGTCTACATACCCACATGATCTTGATATTTTAGCCAAGTTTTGAAGCCTAGGCCTCATAAACACGAATTTTCTACTTAGAGCAGTTTCGAGTGTACATTCGAATAATACACACTCGAAAAGACTCGAATGCTATAATTTAGCTCAACAAGTTTCTATTTTTATTGGAAACATGCTAATGATCAGGACATGTTGGTCTATAGACCCAGATGATCTTGATATTTTAGCAAAAATTTTGAAATCTAGGCCTCATAAACAAGATTTGTCTACTTAGAGCAGTTTCGAGTGTACATTCGAAAAATACACACTCGAAAAGACTCGAACGCTATAATTTATCTCAAGAGGTGTCTATTTTGATTGGAAACATGCTAATGATCAGGACATGTTGGTCTATAGACCCACATGATCTTGATATGTTATCCAAGTTTGAAGGTTAGGCCTCATAAACACGAATTTTCTACTTAGAGCAGTTTCGAGTGTACATTCAAATAATACACACTCGAAAAGACTCGAACGCTATAATTTAGCTCAACCGGTGTCTATTTTTATTGGAAACATGCTACTGATCAGGACATGTTGGTCTATAGACCCAGATGATCTTGATATTTTAGCTAAATTTTGAATCCTAGGCCTCATAAACAAGATTTGTCTACTTAGAGCAGTTTCGAGTGTACATTGGAAAAATACACACTCGAAAAGACTCGAACGTTATAATTTATCTCAAGAGGTGTCTATTTTGATTGAAAACAAGCTATTGATCAGGACATGTTGGTCTATAAACCCACATGATCTTGATATGTTAGATAAATTTTGAAATCTAGGCCTCATAAACAAGATTTGCCTACTTAGAGCATTTTCGAGAGTACATTCGAAAAATGCACACTCGAAAAGACTCGAACGTTATAATTTATCTCAAGAGGTGTCTATTTTGATTGAAAACATGCTATTGATCAGGACATGTTGGTCTATAGACCCATATGATCTTGATATTTTAGCTAAATTTTGAAATCTAGGCCTCATAAACAAGATTTGACTACTTAGAGAAGTTTCGAGTGTACATTCGAAAAATACACACTCGAAAAGACTCGAACGTTATAATTTAGCTTAAGAGGTGTCTATTTTGATTGGAAACATGCTAATTATCAGGACATGTTGGTCTATAGACCCACATGATCTTGATATTTTAGCCAAGTTTTGAAGCCTAGGCCTCATAAACACGAATTTTCTACTTAGAGCAGTTTTTCGAGTGTACATTTGAATAATACACACTCGAAAAGACTCGAATGCTATAATTTAGCTCAACAGGTTTCTATTTTTATTGGAAACATGCTAATGATCAGGACATGTTGGTCTATAAACCCAGATGATCTTGATATTTTAGCAAAATTTTGAAAACTAGGCCTCATAAACAAGATTTGTCTACTTTGAGCAGTTTCGAGTGTACATTCGAAAAATACACACTCGAAAAGACTCGAACGTTATAATTTATCTCAAGAGGTGTCTATTTTGATTGAAAACATGCTATTGATCAGGACATGTTGGTCTATAGACCCAGATGATCTTGATATTTTAGCAAAATTTTGAAATTTAGGCCTCATAAACAAGATTTGCCTACTTAGAGCATTTTCTAGAGTACATTCGAAAAATGCACACTCGAAAAGATTCGAACGTTATAATTTATCTCAAGAGGTGCCTATTTTGATTGAGAACATGATATTGATCAGGACATGTTGGTCTATAGACCCAGATGATCTTGATATTTTAGCTGAATTTTGAAATCTAGGCCTCATAAACAAGATTTGTCTACTTAGAGAACTTTCGAGTGTACATTCGAAAAATACACACTCGAAAAGACTCGAACGTTATAATTTAGCTCAAGAGGTGTCTATTTTGATTGGAAACATGCTAATTATCAGGATATGTTAGTCCATAGACCCACATGATCTTGATATTTTAGCCAAGTTTTGAAGCCTAGGCCTGATAAACACGAATTTTCTACTTAGAGCAGTTTCGAGTGTACATTCGAATAATACACACTCGAAAAGACTTGAATGCTATAATTTAGCTCAACAGGTTTCTATTTTTATTAGAAACATGTTAATGATCAGGACATGTTGGTCTATAGACCCAGATGATCTTGATATTTTAGCAAAATTTTGAAATCTAGGCCTCATAAACAAGATTTGTCTACTTAGAGCAGTTTCGAGTGTACATTCGAAAAATACGCACTCGAAAAGACTCGAACGCTATAATTTAGCTCAAGAGGTGTGTATTTTGATTGGAAACATGCTAATGATCAGGACATGTTGGTCTATAGACCCACATGATCTTGATATGTTAGCCAAGTTTTTAAGGCTAGGCCTCATAAATACGAATTTTCTACTTAGAGCAGTTTCGAGTGTACATTCGAATAATACACACTCGAAAAGACTCGAACGCTATAATTTAGCTCAAGAGGTGTCTATTTTGATTGAAAACACGCTATTAATCAGGACATTTTGGTCTATAGACCCACATGATCTTGATATTTTAGCCAAGTTTTGAAGCCTAGGCCTCATAAACATGAATTTTCTACTTAGAGCAGTTTCGAGTGTACATTCGAATAATACACACTCGAAAAGACTCGAACGCTATAATTTAGCTCAACAGGTTTCTATTTTTATTATAAACATGCTAATGATTAGGACATGTTGGTCTATAAACCCAGAGGATCTTTATGTTTTAGCAAAATTTTGAAATTTAGGCCTCATAAACAGGATTTTCCTACTTAGAGCATTTTCGAGAGTACATTGGAAAAATGCACACTCGAAAAGACTCGAACGTTATAATTTAGCTCAAGAGGTGTCTATTTTGATTGAAAACATACTATTGATCAGGACATGTTGGTCTATAGACCCACATGATCTTGATATGTTAGCCAAGTTTTGAAGGCTAGGCCTCATAAACACGAATTTTCTACTTAGAGCAGTTTCGAGTGTACATTCCAATAATACACACTCGAAAAGACTCGAACACTATAATTTAGCTCAACCGGTGTCTATTTTTATTGGAAACATGCTAATGATCAGGACATGTTGGTCTATAAACCCAGATGATCTTGATATTTTAGCTAAATTTTGAAAGTCTAGGCCTCATAAACAAGATTTGTCTTCTTAGAAGAGTTTCGAGTGTACATTCGAAAAATACACACTCGAAAAGACTCGAACGTTATAATTTAGCTCAAGAGGTGTCTATTTTGATTGGATACATGCTAATTATCAGGACATGTTGGTCTATAGACCCACATGATCTTGATATTTTAGCCAAGTTTTGAAGCCTAGGCCTCATAAACACGAATTTTCTACTTAGAGCAGTTTCGAGTGTACATTCGAATAATACACACTCGAAAAGACTCGAATGCTATAATTTAGCTCAACATGTTTCTATTTTTATTGGAAACATGCTAATGATCAGGACATGTTGGTCTATAGACCCAGATGATCTTGATATTTTAGCAAAATTTTGAAATCTAGGCCTCATAAACAAGATTTGTCTACTTAGAGCAGTTTCGAGTGTACATTCGAAAAATACACACTCGAAAAGACTCGAACGCTATAATTTAGCTCAAGAGGTGTCTATTTTGATTGGAAACATGCTAATGATCAGGACATGTTGGTCTATAGACCCACATGATCTTGATATGTTAGCCAAGTTTTTTAGGCTAGGCCTCATAAACAAGATTTGTCTACTTAGAGAAGTTTCGAGTGTACATTCGAAAAATACACACTCGAAAAGACTCGAACGTTATAATTTATCTCAAGAGGTGTCTATTTTGATTGGAAACATGCTAATTATCAGGACATGTTGGTCTACATACCCACATGATCTTGATATTTTAGCCAACTTTTGAAGCCTAGGCCTCATTAACACGAATTTTCTACTTAGAGCAGTTTCGAGTGTACATTCGAATAATACACACTCGAAAAGACTCGAATGCTATAATTTAGCTCAACAAGTTTCTATTTTTATTGGAAACATGCTAATGATCAGGACATGTTGGTCTATAGACCCAGATGATCTTGATATTTTAGCAAAATTTTGAAATCTAGGCCTCATAAACAAGATTTGTCTACTTAGAGCAGTTTCGAGTGTACATTCGAAAAATACACACTCGAAAAGACTCGAACGCTATAATTTATCTCAAGAGGTGTCTATTTTGATTGGAAACATGCTAATGATCAGGACATGTTGGTCTATAGACCCACATGATCTTGATATGTTATCCAAGTTTGAAGGCTAGGCTTCATAAACACGAATTTTCTACTTAGAGCAGTTTCGAGTGTACATTCAAATAATACACACTCGAAAAGACTCGAACGCTATAATTTAGCTCAACCGGTGTCTATTTTTATTGGAAACATGCTACTGATCAGGACATGTTGGTCTATAGACCCAGATGATCTTGATATTTTAGCTAAATTTTAAAGCCTAGGCCTCATAAACAAGATTTGTCTACTTAGAGCAGTTTCGAGTGTACATTGGAAAAATACACACTCGAAAAGACTCGAACGTTATAATTTATCTCAAGAGGTGTCTATTTTGATTGAAAACAAGCTATTGATCAGGACATGTTGGTCTATAGACCCACATGATCTTGATATGTTAGATAAATTTTGAAATCTAGGCCTCATAAACAAGATTTGCCTACTTAGAGCATTTTCGAGAGTACATTCGAAAAATGCACACTCGAAAAGACTCGAATGTTATAATTTATCTCAAGAGGTGTCTATTTTGATTGAAAACATGCTATTGATCAGGACATGTTGGTCTATAGACCCAGATGATCTTGATATTTTAGCTAAATTTTGAAATCTAGGCCTCATAAACAAGATTTGACTACTTAGAGAAGTTTCGAGTGTACATTCGAAAAATACACACTCGAAAAGACTCGAACGTTATAATTTAGCTTAAGAGGTGTCTATTTTGATTGGAAACATGCTAATTACCAGGACATGTTGGTCTATAGACCCACATGATCTTGATATTTTAGCCAAGTTTTGAAGCCTAGGCCTCGTAAACACGAATTTTCTACTTAGAGCAGTTTTTCGAGTGTACATTCGAATAATACACACTCGAAAAGACTCGAATGCTATAATTTAGCTCAACAGGTTTCTATTTTTATTGGAAACATGCTAATGATTAGGACATGTTGGTCTATAAACCCAGATGATCTTGATATTTTAGCAAAATTTTGAAATCTAGGCCTCATAAACAAGATTTGTCTAATTTGAGCAGTTTCGAGTGTACATTCGAAAAATACACACTCGAAAAGACTCGAACGTTATAATTTATCTCAAGAGGTGTCTATTTTGATTGAAAACATGCTATTGATCAGGACATGTTGGTCTATAGACCCAGATGATCTTGATATTTTAGCAAAATTTTGAAATTTAGGCCTCATAAACAAGATTTGCCTACTTAGAGCATTTTCTAGAGTACATTCGAAAAATGCACACTCGAAAAGACTCGAACGTTATAATTTATCTCAAGAGGTGCCTATTTTGATTGAAAACATGTTATTGATCAGGACATGTTGGTCTATAGACCCAGATGATCTTGATATTTTAGCTGAATTTTGAAATCTAGGCCTCATAAACAAGATTTGTCTACTTAGAGAACTTTCGAGTGTACATTCGAAAAATACACACTCGAAAAGACTCGAACGTTATAATTTAGCTCAAGAGGTGTCTATTTTGATTGGAAACATGCTAATTATCAGGATATGTTAGTCTATAGACCCACATGATCTTGATATTTTAGCCAAGTTTTGAAGCCTAGGCCTGATAAACACGAATTTTCTACTTAGAGCAGTTTCGAGTGTACATTCGAATAATACACACTCGAAAAGACTTGAATGCTATAATTTAGCTCAACAGGTTTCTATTTTTATTGGAAACATGTTAATGATCAGGACATGTTGGTCTATAGACCCAGATGATCTTGATATTTTAGCAAAATTTTGAAATCTAGGCCTCATAAACAAGATTTGTCTACTTAGAGCAGTTTCGAGTGTACATTCGAAAAATACGCACTCGAAAAGACTCGAACGCTATAATTTAGCTCAAGAGGTGTGTATTTTGATTGGAAACATGCTAATGATCAGGACATGTTGGTCTATAGACCCACATGATCTTGATATGTTAGCCAAGTTTTTAAGGCTAGGCCTCATAAATACGAATTTTCTACTTAGAGCAGTTTCGAGTGTACATTCGAATAATTCACACTCGAAAAGACTCGAACGCTATAATTTAGCTCAAGAGGTGTCTATTTTGATTGAAAACACGCTATTAATCAGGACATGTTGGTCTATAGACCCACATGATCTTGATATTTTAGCCAAGTTTTGAAGCCTAGGCCTCATAAACATGAATTTTCTACTTAGAGCAGTTTCGAGTGTACATTCGAATAATACACACTCGAAAAGACTCGAACGCTATAATTTAGCTCAACAGGTTTCTATTTTTATTATAAACATGCTAATGATTAGGACATGTTGGTCTATAAACCCAGAGGATCTTTATGTTTTAGCAAAATTTTGAAATTTAGGCCTCATAAACAAGATTTTCCTACTTAGAGCATTTTCGAGAGTACATTCGAAAAATTCACACTCGAAAAGACTCGAACGTTATAATTTAGCTCAAGAGGTGTCTATTTTGATTGAAAACATACTATTGATCAGGACATGTTGGTCTATAGACCCACATGATCTTGATATGTTAGCCAAGTTTTGAAGGCTAGGCCTCATAAACACGAATTTTCTACTTAGAGCAGTTTCGAGTGTACATTCCAATAATACACACTCGAAAAGACTCGAACACTATAATTTAGCTCAACGGTGTCTATTTTTATTGGAAACATGCTAATGATCAGGACATGTTGGTCTATAGACCCAGATGATCTTGATATTTTATCTAAATTTTGAAAGTCTAGGCCTCATAAACAAGATTTGTCTACTTAGAAGAGTTTCGAGTGTACATTCGAAAAATACACACTCGAAAAGACTCGAACGTTATAATTTAGCTCAAGAGGTGTCTATTTTGATTGGAAACATGCTAATTATCAGGACATGTTGGTCTATAGACCCACATGATCTTGATATTTTAGCCAAGTTTTGAAGCCTAGGCCTGATAAACACGAATTTTCTACTTAGAGCAGTTTCGAGTGTACATTCGAATAATACACACTCGAAAAGACTTGAATGCTATAATTTAGCTCAACAGGTTTCTATTTTTATTGGAAACATGTTAATGATCAGGACATGTTGGTCTATAGACCCAGATGATCTTGATATTTTAGCATAATTTTGAAATCTAGGCCTCATAAACAAGATTTGTCTACTTAGAGCAGTTTCGAGTGTACATTCGAAAAATACGCACTCGAAAAGACTCGAACGCTATAATTTAGCTCAAGAGGTGTGTATTTTGATTGGAAACATGCTAATGATCAGGACATGTTGGTCTATAGACCCACATGATCTTGATATGTTAGCCAAGTTTTTAAGGCTAGGCCTCATAAATACGAATTTTCTACTTAGAGCAGTTTCGAGTGTACATTCGAATAATACACACTCGAAAAGACTCGAACGCTATAATTTAGCTCAAGAGGTGTCTATTTTGATTGAAAACACGCTATTAATCAGGACATGTTGGTCTATAGACCCACATGATCTTGATATTTTAGCCAAGTTTTGATGCCTAGGCCTCATAAACATGAATTTTCTACTTAGAGCAGTTTCGAGTGTACATTCGAATAATACACACTCGAAAAGACTCGAACGCTATAATTTAGCTCAACAGGTTTCTATTTTTATTATAAACATGCTAATGATTAGGACATGTTGGTCTATAAACCCAGAGGATCTTTATGTTTTAGCAAAATTTTGAAATTTAGGCCTCATAAACAAGATTTTCCTACTTAGAGCATTTTCGAGAGTACATTCGAAAAATGCACACTCGAAAAGACTCGAACGTTATAATTTAGCTCAAGAGGTGTCTATTTTGATTGAAAACATACTATTGATCAGGACATGTTGGTCTATAGACCCACATGATCTTGATATGTTAGCCAAGTTTTGAAGGCTAGGCCTCATAAACACGAATTTTCTACTTAGAGCAGTTTCGAGTGTACATTCCAATCATACACACTCGAAAAGACTCGAACACTATAATTTAGCTCAACCGGTGTCTATTTTTATTGGAAACATGCTAATGATCAGGACATGTTGGTCTATAGACCCAGATGATCTTGATATTTTAGCTAAATTTTGAAAGTCTAGGCCTCATAAACAATATTTGTCTACTTAGAAGAGTTTCGAGTGTACATTCGAAAAATACACACTCGAAAAGACTCGAACGTTATAATTTAGCTCAAGAGGTGTCTATTTTGATTGGAAACATGCTAATTATCAGGACATGTTGGTCTATAGACCCACATGATATTGATATTTTAGCCAAGTTTTGAAGCCTAGGCCTGATAAACACGAATTTTCTACTTAGAGCAGTTTCGAGTGTACATTCGAATAATACACACTCGAAAAGACTCGAATGCTATAATTTAGCTCAACAGGTTTCTATTTTTATTGGAAACATGCTAATGATCAGGACATGTTGGTCTATAGACCCAGATGATCTTGATATTTTAGCAAAATTTTGAAATCTAGGCCTCATAAACAAGATTTGTCTACTTAGAGCAGTTTCGAGTGTACATTCGAAAAATACGTACTCGAAAAGACTCGAACGCTATAATTTAGCTCAAGAGGTGTGTATTTTGATTGGAAACATGCTAATGATCAGGACATGTTGGTCTATAGACCCACATGATCTTGATATGTTAGCCAAGTTTTTAAGGCTAGGCCTCATAAATACGAATTTTCTACTTAGAGAAGTTTCGAGTGTACATTCAAATAATACACACTCGAAAAGACTCGAACGTTATAATTTAGCTCAATCGGTGTCTATTTTTATTGGAAACATGCTAATGATCAGGACATGTTGGTCTACAGACCCAGATGATCTTGATATTTTAGCTAAATTTTGAAGTCTAGGCCTCATAAATAAGATTTGTCTACTTAGAGAAGTTTCGAGTGTACATTCGAAAAATACACACTCGAAAAGACTCGAACGTTATAATTTAGCTCAAGAGGTGTCTATTGTATTTGAAAACATGCTAATTATCGGGACATGTTGGTCTATAGACCCACATGATCTTGATATTTTATCCAAGTTTTGAAGCCTAGGCCACATAAACAAGATTTGTCTACTTAGAGCAGTTTCGAGTGTACATTCGAAAAATACACACTCGAAAAGACTCGAACGCTACAATTTAGCTCAAGAGGTGTCTATTTGGATTGGAAACATGCTAATGATCAGGACATGTTGGTCTATAGACCCCCATGATCTTGATTTGTTAGCCAAGTTTTTAAGGCTAGGCCTCATAAATACGAATTTTCTACTTAGAGCAGTTTCGAGTGTACATTCGAATAATACACACTCGAAAAGACTCGAACGTTATAATTTAGCTTAAGAGGTGTCTATTTTGATTTGAAACATGCTAATTATCAGGACATGTTGGTCTATAGACCCACATGATCTTGATATTTTAGCCAAGTTTTGAAGCCTAGGCCTCATAAACACGAATTTTCTACTTAGAGCAGTTTTTCGAGTGTACATTCGAATAATACACACTCGAAAAGACTCGAATGCTATAATTTAGCTCAACAGGTTTCTATTTTTATTGGAAACATGCTAATGATCAGGACATGTTAGTCTATAAACCCAGATGATCTTGATATTTTAGCAAAATTTTGAAATCTAGGCCTCATAAACAAGATTTGTCTACTTTGAGCAGTTTCGAGTGTACATTCGAAAAATACACACTCGAAAAGACTCGAACGTTATAATTTATCTCAAGAGGTGTCTATTTTGATTGAAAACATGCTATTGATAAGGACATGTTGGTCTATAGACCCAGATGATCTTGATATTTTAGCAAAATTTTGAAATTTAGGCCTCATAAACAAGATTTGCCTACTTAGAGCATTTTCTTGAGTACATTCAAAAAATGCACACTCGAAAAGACTCGAACGTTATAATTTATCTCAAGAGGTGCCTATTTTGATTGAAAACATGCTATTGATCTGGACATGTTGGTCTATAGACCCAGATGATCTTGATATTTTAGCTGAATTTTGAAATCTAGGCCTCATAAACAAGATTTGTCTACTTAGAGAACTTTCGAGTGTACATTCGAAAAATACACACTCGAAAAGACTCGAACGTTATAATTTAGCTCAAGAGGTGTCTATTTTGATTGGAAACATGCTAATTATCAGGATATGTTAGTCTATAGACCCACATGATCTTGATATTTTAGCCAAGTTTTGAAGCCTAGGCCTGATAAACACGAATTTTCTACTTAGAGCAGTTTCGAGTGTACATTCGAATAATACACACTCGAAAAGACTTGAATGCTATAATTTATCTCAACAGGTTTCTATTTTTATTGGAAACATGTTAATGATCAGGACATGTTGGTCTATAGACCCAGATGATCTTGATATTTTAGCAAAATTTTGAAATCTAGGCCTCATAAACAAGATTTGTCTACTTAGAGCAGTTTCGAGTGTACATTCGAAAAATACGCACTCGAAAAGACTCGAACGCTATTATTTAGCTCAAGAGGTGTGTATTTTGATTGGAAACATGCTAATGATCAGGACATGTTGGTCTATAGACCCACATGATCTTGATATGTTAGCCAAGTTTTTAAGGCTAGGCCTCATAAATACGAATTTTCTACTTAGAGCAGTTTCGAGTGTACATTCGAATAATACACACTCGAAAAGACTCGAACGCTATAATTTAGCTCAAGAGGTGTCTATTTTGATTGAAAACACGCTATTAATCAGGACATGTTGGTCTATAGACCCACATGATCTTGATATTTTAGCCAAGTTTTGAAGCCTAGGCCTCATAAACATGAATTTTCTACTTAGAGCAGTTTCGAGTGTACATTCGAATAATACACACTCGAAAAGACTCGAACGCTATAATTTAGCTCAACAGGTTTCTATTTTTATTATAAACATGCTAATGATTAGGACATGTTGGTCTATAAACCCAGAGGATCTTTATGTTTTAGCAAAATTTTGAAATTTAGGCCTCATAAACAAGATTTTCCTACTTAGAGCATTTTCGAGAGTACATTCGAAAAATGCACACTCGAAAAGACTCGAACGTTATAATTTAGCTCAAGAGGTGTCTATTTTGATTGAAAACATACTATTGATCAGGACATGTTGGTCTATAGACCCACATGATCTTGATATGTTAGCCAAGTTTTGAAGGCTAGGCCTCATAAACACGAATTTTCTACTTAGAGCAGTTTCGAGTGTACATTCCAATAATACACACTCGAAAAGACTCGAACACTATAATTTAGCTCAACCGGTGTCTATTTTTATTGGAAACATGCTAATGATCAGGACATGTTGGTCTATAGACCCAGATGATCTTGATATTTTAGCTAAATTTTGAAAGTCTAGGCCTCATAAACAAGATTTGTCTACTTAGAAGAGTTTCGAGTGTACATTCGAAAAATACACACTCGAAAAGACTCGAACATTATAATTTAGCTCAAGAGGTGTCTATTTTGATTGGAAACATGCTAATTATCAGGACATGTTGGTCTATAGACCCACATGATCTTGATATTTTAGCCAAGTTTTGAAGCCTAGGCCTGATAAACACGAATTTTCTACTTAGAGCAGTTTCGAGTGTACATTCGAATAATACACACTCGAAAAGACTCGAATGCTATAATTTAGCTCAACATGTTTCTATTTTTATTGGAAACATGCTAATGATCAGGACATGTTGGTCTATAGACCCAGATGATCTTGATTCGAAAAATACACACTCGAAAAGACTCGAACGCTACAATTTAGCTCAAGAGGTGTCTATTTGGATTGGAAACATGCTAATGATCAGGACATGTTGGTCTATAGACCCACATGATCTTGATACGAATTTTCTACTTAGAGCAGTTTCGAGTGTACATTCGAATAATACACACTCGAAAAGACTCGAACGCTATAATTTAGCTCAACAGGTTTCTATTTTTATTGGAAACATGCTAACGATTAGGACATGTCGGTCTATAAACCTAGATGATCTTTATGTTTTAGCAAAATTTTAAAATTTAGGCCTCATAAACAAGATTTGCCTACTTAGAGTATTTTCGAGAGTACATTCGAAAAATGCACACTCGAAAAGACTCGAACGCTATAATTTAGCTCAAGAGGTGTCTATTTTGATTGAAAACATGCTATTGATCAGGACATGTTGGTCTATAGACCCACATGATCTTGATATTTTAGCTAAATTTTGAAATCTAGGCCTCATAAACAAGATTTGTCTACTTAGAGAAGTTTCGAGTGTACATTCGAAAAATACACACTCGAAAAGACTCGAACGTTATAATTTATCTCAAGAGGTGTCTATTTTGATTGGAAACATGCTAATTATCAGGACATGTTGGTCTACATACCCACATGATCTTGATATTTTAGCCAACTTTTGAAGCCTAGGCCTCATAAACACGAATTTTCTACTTAGAGCAGTTTCGAGTGTACATTCGAATAATACACACTCGAAAAGATTCGAACGCTATAATTTAGCTCAACAGGTTTCTATTTTTATTGGAAACATGCTAACGATTAGGACATGTCGGTCTATAAACCCAGATGATCTTTATGTTTTAGCAAAATTTTAAAATTTAGGCCTCATAAACAAGATTTGCCTACTTAGAGCATTTTCGAGAGTACATTCGAAAAATGCACACTCGAAAAGACTCGAACGCTATAATTTAGCTCAAGAGGTGTCTATTTTGATTGAAAACATGCTATTGATCAGGACATGTTGGTCTATAGACCCACATTATCTTGATATTTTAGCTAAATTTTGAAATTTAGGCCTCATAAACAAGATTTGTCTACTTAGAGAAGTTTCGAGTGTACATTCGAAAAATACACACTCGAAAAGACTCGAACGTTATAATTTATCTCAAGAGGTGTCTATTTTGATTGGAAACATGCTAATTATCAGGACATGTTGGTCTACATACCCACATGATCTTGATATTTTAGCCAACTTTTGAAGCCTAGGCCTCATAAACACGAATTTTCTACTTAGAGCAGTTTCGAGTGTACATTCGAATAATACACACTCGAAAAGACTCGAATGCTATAATTTAGCTCAACAAGTTTCTATTTTTATTGGAAACATGCCAATGATCAGGACATGTTGGTCTATAGACCCAGATGATCTTGATATTTTAGCAAAATTTTGAAATCTAGGACTCATAAACAAGATTTGTCTACTTAGAGCAGTTTCGAGTGTACATTCGAAAAATACACACTCGAAAAGACTCGAACGCTATAATTTAGCTCAAGAGGTGTCTATTTTGATTGGAAACATCCTAATGATCAGGACATGTTGGTCTACAGACCCACATGATCTTGATATGTTAGCCAAGTTTTTTAGGCTAGGCCTCATAAACAAGATTTGTCTACTTAGAGAAGTTTCGAGTGTACATTCGAAAAATACACACTCGAAAAGACTCGAACGTTATAATTTATCTCAAGAGGTGTCTATTTTGATTGGAAACATGCTAATTATCAGGACATGTTGGTCTACATACCCACATGATCTTGATATTTTACCCAACTTTTGAAGCCTAGGCCTCATAAACACGAATTTTCTACTTAGAGCAGTTTCGAGTGTACATTCGAATAATACACACTCGAAAAGACTCGAATGCTATAATTTAGCTCAACAAGTTTCTATTTTTATTGGAAACATGCTAATGATCAGGACATGTTGGTTTATAGACCCAGATGATCTTGATATTTTAGCAAAATTTTGAAATCTAGGCATCATAAACAAGATTTGTCTACTTAGAGCAGTTTCGAGTGTACATTCGAAAAATACACACTCGAAAAGACTCGAACGCTACAATTTAGCTCAAGAGGTGTCTATTTGGATTGGAAACATGCTAATGATCAGGACATGTTGGTCTATAGACCCACATGATCTTGATTTGTTAGCCAAGTTTTTAAGGCTAGGCCTCATAAATACGAATTTTCTACTTAGAGCAGTTTCGAGTGTACATTCAAATAATACACACTCGAAAAGACTCGAATGCTATAATTTAGCTCAACCGGTGTCTATTTTTATTGGAAACATGCTAATGATCAGGACATGTCGGTCTATAGACCCAGATGATCTTGACATTTTAGCTAAATTTTGAAGTCCAGGCCTCATAAAGAAGATTTGTCTACTTAGAGAAGTTTCGAGTGTACATTCGAAAAATACACACTCTAAAAGACTCGAATGCTATAATTTAGCTCAAGAGGTGTCTATTTTGATTGAAAACATGCTAATTATCAGGACATGTTGGTCTATGGACCCACATGATCTTGATATTTTAGCCAAGTTTTGAAGCTTAGGCCTCATAAACATGACTTTTCTACTTAGAGCAGTTTCGAGTGTACATTCGAATAATACACACTCGAAAAGACTCGAACGTTATAATTTATCTCAAGAGGTGTCTATTTTGATTGAAAACATGCTATTGATCAGGACATTTTGGTCTGTAGACCCACATGATCTTGATATGTTAGCTAAATTTTGAAATTTAGGCCTCATAAACAAGATTTGTCTACTTAGAGAAGTTTCGAGTGTACATTCGAAAAATACACACTCGAAAAGACTCGAACGTTATAATTTAGCTCAAGAGGTGTCTATTTTGATTGGATACATGCTAATTATCAGGACATGTTGGTCTATAGACCCACATGATCTTGATATTTTAGCCAAGTTTTGAAGCCTAGGCCTCATAAACACGAATTTTCTACTTAGAGCAGTTTCGAGTGTACATTCGAATAATACACACTCGAAAAGACTCGAATGCTATAATTTAGCTCAACAGGTTTCTATTTTTATTGGAAACATGCTAATGATCAGGACATGTTGGTCTATAGACCCAGATGATCTTGATATTTTAGCAAAATTTTGAAATCTAGGCCTCATAAACAAGATTGTCTACTTAGAGCAGTTCCGAGTGTACATTCGAAAAATACACACTCGAAAAGACTCGAACACTATAATTTAGCTCAAGAGGTGTCTATTTTGATTGGAAACATGCTAATGATCAGGACATGTTGGTCTATAGACCCACATGATCTTGATATGTTAGCCAAGTTTTTTAGGCTAGGCCTCATAAACAAGATTTTTCTACTTAGAGAAGTTTCGAGTGTACATTCGAAAAATACACACTCGAAAAGACTCGAACGTTATAATTTATCTCAAGAGGTGTCTATTTTGATTGGAAACATGCTAATTATCAGGACGTGTGGGTCTACATACCCACATGATCTTGATATTTTAGCCAACTTTTGAAGCCTAGGCCTCATAAACACGAATTTTCTACTTAGAGCAGTTTCGAGTGTACATTCGAATAATACACACTCGAAAAGACTCGAATGCTATAATTTAGCTCAACAAGTTTCTATTTTTATTGGAAACATGCTAATGATCAGGACATGTTGGTTTATAGACCCAGATGATCTTGATATTTTAGCAAAATTTTGAAATCTAGGCCTCATAAACAAGATTTGTCTACTTAGAGCAGTTTCGAGTGTACATTCGAAAAATACACACTCGAAAAAGACTCGAACGCTATAATTTATCTCAAGAGGTGTCTATTTTGATTGGAAACATGCTAATGATCAGGATAGTTGGTCTATAGACCCACATGATCTTGATATGTTATCCAAGTTTGAAGGCTAGGCCTCATAAACACGAATTTTCTACTTAGAGCAGTTTCGAGTGTACATTCAAATAATACACACTCGAAAAGACTCGAACGCTATAATTTAGCTCAACCGATGTCTATTTTTATTGGAAACATGCTACTGATCAGGACATGTTGGTCTATAGACCCAGATAATCTTGATATTTTAGCTAAATTTTGAAGCCTAGGCTTCATAAACAAGATTTGTCTACTTAGAGCAGTTTCGAGTGTACATTGGAAAAATACACACTCGAAAAGACTCGAACGTTATAATTTATCTCAAGAGGTGTCTATTTTGATTGAAAACAAGCTATTGATCAGGACATGTTGGTCTATAGACCCACATGATCTTGATATGTTACATAAATTTTGAAATCTAGGCCTCATAAACAAGATTTGCCTACTTAGAGCATTTTCGAGAGTACATTCGAAAAATGCACACTCGAAAAGACTCGAACGTTATAATTTATCTCAAGAGGTGTCTATTTTGATTGAAAACATGCTATTGATCAGGACATGTTGGTCTATAGACCCAGATGATCTTGATATTTTAGCTAAATTTTGAAATCTAGGCCTCATAAACAAGATTTGACTACTTAGAGAAGTTTCGAGTGTACATTCGAAAAATACACACTCGAAAAGACTCGAACGTTATAATTTAGCTTAAGAGGTGTCTATTTTGATTGGAAACATGCTAATTATCAGGACATGTTGGTCTATAGACCCACATGATCTTGATATTTTAGCCAAGTTTTGAAGCCTAGGCCTCATAAACACGAATTTTCTACTTAGAGCAGTTTTTCGAGTGTACATTCGAATAATACACACTCGAAAAGACTCGAATGCTATAATTTAGCTCAACAGGTTTCTATTTTTATTGGAAACATGCTAATGATCAGGACATGTTGGTCTATAGACCCAGATGATCTTGATATTTTAGCAAAATTTTGAAATCTAGGCCTCATAAACAAGATTTGTCTACTTTGAGCAGTTTCGAGTGTACATTCGAAAAATACACACTCGAAAAGACTCGAACGTTATAATTTATCTCAAGAGGTGTCTATTTTGATTGAAAACATGCTATTGATCAGGACATGTTGGTCTATAGACCCAGATGATCTTGATATTTTAGCAAAATTTTGAAATTTAGGCCTCATAAACAAGATTTGCCTACTTAGAGCATTTTCTAGAGTACATTCGAAAAATGCAACTCGAAAAGACTCGAACGTTATAATTTATCTCAAGAGGTGCCTATTTTGATTGAAAACATGCTATTGATCAGGACATGTTGGTCTATAGACCCAGATGATCTTGATATTTTAGCTGAATTTTGAAATCTAGGCCTCATAAACAAGATTTGTCTACTTAGAGAACTTTCGAGTGTACATTCGAAAAATACACACTCGAAAAGACTCGAACGTTATAATTTAGCTCAAGAGGTGTCTATTTTGATTGGAAACATGCTAATTATCAGGATATGTTAGTCTATAGACCCACATGATCTTGATATTTTAGCCAAGTTTTGAAAGCCTAGGCCTCATAAACACGTATTTTCTACTTAGAGCAGTTTCGAGTGTACATTCGAATAATACACACTAGAAAAGACTCGAATGCTATAATTTAGCTCAACAGGTTTCTATTTTTATTGGAAACATTCTAATGATCAGGACATGTTGGTCTATAGACCCAGATGATCTTGATATTTTATCAAAATTTTGAAATCTAGGCCTCATAAACATGCTAATTATCAGGACATGTTGGTCTATAGACCCACATGATCTTAATATTTTAGCAAAGTTTTGAAGCCAAGGCCTCATAAACACGAATTTTCTACTTAGCGAAGTTTCAAGTGTACATTCGAATAATACACACTCGAAAAGAATCGAACGCTATAATTTAGCTAAAGAGGTGTCTATTTTGATTGGAAACATGCTAATGATCAAGACATGTTGGCCTATAGACCCACATGATCTTGATATTTTAGCCAAGTTTTGAAAGCCTAGGCCTCATAAACAAGATTCGTCTACTTAGAGCAGTTTCGAGTGTACATTCGAAAAATACACACTCGAAAAGACTCGAACGCTAAAATTTAGCTCAAGAGGTGTCTATTTTGATTGAAAACACGCTAATTATCAGGACATGTTGGTCTATAGACCCACATGATCTTGATATTTTATCCAAGTTTTGAAGCCTGGGCTTCATAAACAAGATTTTTCTACTTAGAGCAGTTTCGAGTGTACATTCGAAAAAATACACACTCGAAAAGACTCGAACGCTATAATTTAACTCAAGAGATGTTTATTTTTATGGGAAACATGCTAATGATCAGGACATGTTGGTATATTAACCCACATGATATTGATATTTTAGCCAAGGTTTGAAGCCTAGGCCCCATAAACACGAATTTTCTACTAAGAGCAGTTTCGAGCGTACATTCGAATAACAGACACTCGAAAAGAATCGAACGCTATAATTTAGCTCAACAAGTGTCTATTTTTATTGGAAATATGCTAATT
Source organism: Papaver somniferum (assembly GCF_003573695.1). Taxonomy (NCBI): domain Eukaryota; kingdom Viridiplantae; phylum Streptophyta; class Magnoliopsida; order Ranunculales; family Papaveraceae; genus Papaver; species Papaver somniferum. The sequence goes on from NW_020629041.1 coordinate 342,542, forward strand.
ATCAAGACATGTTGGTCTATAGACCCACATGATCTTAATATTTTATCCAAATTTTGAAGTCTAGGCCTCATAAACAAGATTTGTCTACTTAGAGCAGTTTCGAGTGTACATTCGAAAAATACACACTCGAAAAGACTCGAACGCTATAATTTAATTCAAGAGGTGTTTATTTTGATTGAAAACATGCTAATGATCAAGACATGTTGGTATATAGACCCACATGATCTTGATATTCTAGTAAAGTTTTGAAGCCTAGGCCTCATAAACACGAATTTTCTACTTAGAGCAGTTTCCAGTGTACATTCGAATAATACACACTCCAAAAGAATCGAACGCTATAATTTAGCTCAAGAGGTGTCTATTTTGATTGGAAACATGCTAATGATCAAGACATGTTGGTCTATAGACCCACATGATCTTGATATTTTATCCAAATTTTGAAGTCTAGGCCTCATAAACAAGATTTGTCTACTTAGAGCAGTTTCGAGTGTACATTCGAAAAATACACACTCGAAAGACTCGAACGCTATAATTTAATTCAAGAGGTGTCTATTTTGATTGAAAACATGCTAATTATCAGGACATGTTGGTCTATAGACCCACATGATCTTGATATTTTATCCAAGTTTTGAAGCCTAGCCCTCATAAACAAGATTTATCTACTTAGAGCAGTTTCGAGTGTACATTCGAAAAATACACACTCGAAAAGACTCGAACGCTATAATTTAGCTCAAGAGGTGTCTATTTTGTTTGGAAACATGCTAATGATCAGGACATGTTGGTCTAAAGACCCAGATGATCTTGATATTTTAGCAAATTTTGAAATCTAGGCCTCATAAACAAGATTTGTCTACTTAGAGCAGTTTTGAGTGTACATTCGAAAAATACACACTCGAAAAGACTCGAACGCTATAATTTAGCTCAAGAGGTGTCTATTTTGATTGAAAACATGCTAATTATCAGGACATGTGGGTCTATAGACCCACATGATCTTGATGTTTTAGCCAAGTTTTGAAGTCTAGGCCTCATAAACAAGATTTGCTTTCTTAGAGCAGTTTCGGTGTACATTCAAAAAATACACACTCGAAAAGACTCGAACGCTATAATTTAGCTCAAGAGGTGTCTATTTTGATTGAAAACATGCTAATTATCAGGACATCTTGGTCTATAGACCCACATGATCTTGATATTTTAGCCAAGTTTTGAAGCCTAGGCCTCATAAACAAAATTTGTCTACTTAGAGCAGTTTCGAATGTACATTCGAAAAATACACACTCGAAAAGACTCGAACGCTATAATGTAATTCAAGAGGTGTCTATTTTGATTGAAAACATGTTGGTCTATAGACCCACATGATCTTGATATGTTAGCCAAGTTTTGAAGGATACGCCTCATAAACACGAATTTTCTACTTAGCGCAGTTTCGAGTGTACATTCGAATAATACACACTCGAAAAGACTCGAACGCTATAATTTAGCTCAATAGGTGTCTATTTTTATTGTAAAGATGCTAATGATCAGGACAAGTTGGTCTATAGACCCAGATAACCTTGATATTTTAGCTAAATTTTGAAGTCTAGGCCTCAGAAACAAGATTTGCTTACTTAGAGCAGTTTCGAGTGTACATTCGAAAAATACACACTCGAAAAGACTCGAACGCTATAATTTAGCTCAACAGGTGTCTATTTTTATTGGAAACATGCTAATAATTAGGACATGTTGGTCTATAGACCCACATGATCTTCATATTTTAGCCAAGTATTGAAGCCTAGGCCTCATAAACAAGATTTGTCTACTTAGAGCAGTTTCGAATGTACATTCGAAAAATACACACTCAAAAAGACTCGAACGCTATAATTTAATTCAAGAGGTGTCTATTTTGATTGAAAACATGCTAATGATCAGGACATGTTGGTATATAGACCCACATGATCTTGATATGTTAGCCAAGTTTTGAAGTCTAGGCCTCATAAACAAGATTTTGTCTACTTAGAGCAGTTTCGAGTGTACATTCGAAAAATACACACTCGAAAAGACTCGAACGCTATAATTTAGCTCAGCAGGTGTCTATTTTGATTGAAAACATGCTAATGATCAGGACATGTTGGTCTATAGACCCACATGATATTAATATTTTATCCAAATTTTGAAGTCTAGGCCTCATAAACAAGATTTGTCTACTTAGAGCAGTTTCGAGTGTACATTCGAAAAATACACACTCGAAAAGACTCGAAAGCTATAATTTGATTCAAGAGGTGTCTATTTTGATTGAAAACATGCTAATGATCAAGACATGTTGGTATATAGACCCACATGATCTTGATATATTAGCCAAGTTTTGATGGATGCGCCTCATAAACACGAATTTTCTACTTAGCGCAGTTTCTAGTGTACATTCGAATAATACAAACTCGAAAAAAACTCGAACACTATAATTTAGCTCAACATGTGTCTATTTTTATTGGAAAGAGGCTAATGATCAGGAGATGTTGGTTTATAGACCCAGATGATCTTGATATTTTAGCTAAATTTTAAAGTCTAGGCCTCATAAACAAGATTTGCTTACTTAGAGCAGTATCGAGTGTACATTCGAAAAATACACACTCGAAAATACTCGAACACTATAATTTAGCTCAAAAGGTGTGTATTTTGATTGAAAACATGCTAATTATCAGGACATGTTGGTCTATAGACCCACATGATCTTGATATATTAGCCAAGTTTGAAGCCTAGGCCTCATAAACAAGATTTGTCTACTTAGAGCAGTTTCGAATGTACATTCGAATAATACACACTCGAAAAGACTCGAACACTATAATTTAGCTCAACAGGTGTCTATTTTTATCGGAAACAAGCTAATGATCAGGACATGTTGGTCTATAGACCCACATGATCTTAATATTTTAGCCAAATTTTGAAGTCTATGCCTCATAAACAAGATTTGTCTACTTAGAGCAGTTTCGAGTGTACATTCGAAAAATACACACTCGAAAAGACTCGAAAACTATAATTTAATTCAAGAGGTGTCTATTTTGATTGAAAACATGCGAATGATCAAGACATGTTGGTCTATAGACCCACATGATCTTCATATATTAGCCAAGTTTTGAAGGATACGCCTCATAAACACGAATTTTCTACTTAGCGCAGTTTCGAGTGTACATTCGAATAATACACACTCGAAAAGACTCGAACGCTATAATTTATCTCAACATGTGTCTATTTTTATTGGAAAGATGATAATGATCAGGACATGTTGGTCTATAGACCCAGATGATCTTGATATTTTAGCTAAATTTTGAAGTCTAGGCCTCATAAACAAGATTTGCTTACTTAGAGCAGTTTCGAGTGTACATTCGAAAAATACACACTCGAAAAGACTCGAACGCTATAATTTAGCTCAAGAGGTGTCTATTTTGATTGAAAACATGCTAATGATCAGGACATGTTGGTCTATAGACCCACATGATATTAATATTTTATCCAAATTTTGAAGTCTAGGCCTCATAAACAAGATTTGTCTACTTAGAGCAGTTTCGAGTGTACATTCGAAAAATACACACTCGAAAAGACTCGAAAGCTATAATTTGATTCAAGAGGTGTCTATTTTGATTGAAAACATGCTAATATGAAGACATGTTGGTATATAGACCCACATGATCTTGATATATTAGCCAAGTTTTGATGGATACGCCTCATAAACACGAATTTTCTACTTAGCGCAGTTTCTAGTGAACATTCGAATAATACAAACTCGAAAAAAACTCGAACACTATAATTTAGCTCAACATGTGTCTATTTTTATTGGAAAGAGGCTAATGATCAGGAGATGTTGGTTTATAGACCCAGATGATCTTGATATTTTAGCTAAGTTTTAAAGTCTAGGCCTCATAAACAAGATTTGCTTACTTAGAGCAGTTTCGAGTGTACATTCGAATAATACACACTCGAAAAGACTCGAACGCTATAATTTAGCTCAATCGGTGTCTATTTTGATTGAAAACATGCTAATTATCAGGACATGTGGGTCTATAGACCCACATGATCTTGATATTTTAGCCAAGTTTTGAAGTCTAGGCCTCATAAACAAGATTTGCTTTCTTAGATCAGTTTCGAGTGTACATTCAAAAAATACACACTCGAAAAGACTCGAACGCTATAATTTAGCTCAAAAGGTGTCTATTTTGATTGAAAACATGCTAATTATCAGGACATGTTGGTCTATAGACCTACATGATCTTAATATTTTATCCAAATTTTGAAGTTTGTGCCTCATAAACAAGATTTGTCTGCTTAGAGCAGTTTCGAGTGTACATTCGAAAAATACACACTCGAAAAGACTCGAAAGCTATAATTTAATTCAAGAGGTGTCTATTTTGATTGAAAACATGCTAATGATTAGGACATGTTGGTCTATAGACCCACATGATCTTGATATGTTAGCCAAGTTTTGAAGGCTAGGCCTCATAAACAAGAATTTTCTACTTAGAGCAGTTTAGAGTGTACATTCGAATAATACACACTCGAAAAGACTCTAACGTTATAATTTAGCTCAACAGGTGTCTATTTTTATTGGAAATATGCTAATGATCAGGACATGTTGGTCTATAGACCCAGATGATCTTGATATTTTAGCTAAATTTTGAACTCTAGGCCTCATAAACAAGATTTGCTTACTTAGAGCAGTTTCGAGTGTACATTCGAAAAATACACACTTGAAAAGACTCGAACGCTATAATTTAGCTCAAGAGGTGTCTATTTTGATTGAAAACACGGTAAATATCAGGACTTGTGGGTCTTGATATTTTAGCCAAGTTTTGAAGTCTAGGCCTCATAAACAAGATTTGCTTTCTTAAGTAGACATTAGCATGTTTTCAATCTTTTCGAGTTAAATTATAGCGTGTTATGAGGCCTAGACTTCAAAATTTAGCTAAAATTATAGCGTGTTATGTGGCCTGATCATTAGCATGTTTTGAATCAAAATAGACACCTCTTGAATTAAATTATAGCGTTCGAGTCTTTTCGAGTGTGTATTTTTCGAATGTACACTCGAAACTGCTTTAAGTAGAAAATCTTGTTTATGAGGCCTAGACTTCAAAATTTGGCTAAAATATTAAGATCATGCGGGTCTATAGACCAACATGTCCTGATCATTAGCTTGTTTCCGATAAAAATAGACACCTGTTGAGCTAAATTATAGTGTTCGAGTCTTTTCGAGTGTGTAATATTCTAACTTATTGCGTTCGAGTCTTTTCGAGTGTGTGTTATTCGAATGTACACTCGAAACTTCTCAAAGTAGAAAATTCGTGTTTATGAGGCCTAGGCTTCAAAACTTGGCTAAAATATCAAGATCATGTGGGTATATAGACCAACATGTCCTGATAATTAGCATGTTTTCAATCAAAATAGACACCTCTTGAGCTAAATTATAGCGTTCGAGTCTTTTAGAGTGTGTATTATTCGAATGTACACTAGAAACTGCGCTAAGTAGAAAATTCGTGTTTATGAGGCGTATCCTACAAAACTTGGCTAATATATCAAGATCATGTGGGTCTATAAACCAACATGTCTTGATCATTAGCATGTTTTCAATCAAAATAGACACCTCTTGAATCAAATTATAGCTTTCGAGTCTTTTCGAGTGTGTATTTTTCGAATGTACACTCGAAACTACTCTAAGTAGACAAATCTTGTTTATGAGGCCTAGACTTCAAAATTTGGATAAAATATCAAGATCATGTGGGTCTATAGACCAACATGTTTTCAATAAAAATAGACACCTCTTGAATTAAATTATAGCGTTCGAGTCTTTTCGAGTGTGTATTTTTCGAATGTACATTCGAAACTACTCTAAGTAGACAAATTTTGTTTATGAGGCCTAGGCTTCAAAACTTGGCTAAAATATCAAGATCATGTGGGTCTATAGACCAAGATGTCCTGATAATTAGCATGTTTTCAATCAAAATAGACACCTCTTGAGCTAAATTATAGCGTTCGAGTCTTTTCGAGTGTGTATTTTTTGAATGTACACTCGAAACTGCTCTAAGAAAGCAAATCTTGTTTATGAGGCCTAGACTTCAAAACTTGGCTAAAATATCAAGATCATGTGGGTCTATAGACCCACATGTCCTGATAATTAGCATGTTTTCAATCAAAATAGACACCTCTTGAGCTAAATTATAGCGTTCGAGTCTTTTCGAGTGTGTATTTTTCGAATGTACGCTCGAAACTGCTCTAAGTAAGCAAATCTTGTTTATGAGGCCTAGACTTCAAAATTTAGCTAAAATATCAAAATCATCTGGGTCTATAGAGCAACATGTCCTGATCATTAGCATCTTTCCAATAAAAATAGACACCTGTTGAGCTAAATTATAGCGTTCGAGTCTTTTCGAGTGTGTATTATTCGAATGTACACTCGAAACTGCGCTAAGTAGAAAATTCGTGTTTATGAGGCGTATCCTTCAAAACTTGGCTAATATATCAAGATCGTGTGGGTATATAGACCAACATGTCTTGATCATTCGCATGTTTTCAATCAAAATAGAAACTTCTTGAATTGAATTATAGCTTTCGAGTCTTTTCGAGTGTGTATTTTTCGAATGTACACTCGAAACTGCTCTAAGTAGACAAATCTTGTTTATGAGGCATAGACTTCAAAATTTGGCTAAAATGTTAAGATCATGTGGGTCTATAGACCAACATGTCCTGATAATTAGCATGTTTTCAATCAAAATAGACACCTGTTGAGCTAAATTATAGAGTTCGAGTCTTTTCGAGTGTGTATTTTTCGAATGTACACTCGAAACTGCTCTAAGTAGACAAAATCTTGTTTATGAGGCCTAGACTTCAAAACTTGGCTAACATATCAAGATCATGTGGGTCTATAGACCAACATGTCCTGATCATTAGCATGTTTTCAATCAAAATAGACACCTCTTGAATTAAATTATAGCGTTCGAGTCTTTTTGAGTGTGTATTTTTCGAATGTACATTCGAAACTGCTCTAAGTAGACAAATCTTGTTTATCAGGCCTAGGCTTCTAAAATTGGCTAAAATATCAAGATCATGTGGGTCTATAGACCAACATGTCCTGATAATTAGAATGTTTTCAATCAAAATAGACACCTCTTGAGCTAAATCATAGCGTTCGAGTCTTTTCGAGTGTGTATTTTTCGAATGTACACTCGAAATTGCTCTAAGTAAGCAAATCTTGTTTATGAGGCCTAGACTTCAAAATTTAGCTAAAATATCAAGATCATTTGAGTCTATAGACCAACATATCATTATCATTAGCATCTTTCCAATAAAAATAGACACCTGTTGAGCTAAATTATAGCGTTCGAGTCTTTTCGAGTGTGTATTATTTGAATGTACACTCGAAACTGCGCTAAGTAGAAAATTCGTGTTTATGAGGCGTATCCTTCAAAACTTGGCTAACATATCAAAATCATGTGGGTCTATAGACCAACATGTCTTGATCATTAGCATGTTTTCAATCAAAATAGACACCTCTTGAATTACATTATAGCGTTCGAACCATTTCGAGTGTGTATTTTTCGAATGTACATTCGAAACTGCTCTAAGTAGACAAATCATGTTTATGAGGCCTAGGCTTCAAAACTTGGATAAAATATCAAGATCATGTGGGTCTTTAGACCAACATGTCCTGATAATTAGCATGTTTTCAATCAAAATAGACACCTCTTGAGCTAAATTATAGCGTTCGAGTCTTTTCGAGTGTGTATTTTTCGAATGTACACTCGAAATTGCTCTAAGTAAGCAAATCTTGTTTATGAGGCCTAGACTTTAAAATTTAGCTAAAATATCAAGATCATCTGGGTCTATAGACCAACATCTCCTTATCATTAGCATCTTTCCCATAAAAATAGACACCTGTTGAGCTAAATTATAGCGTTCGAGTCTTTTCGAGTGTGTATTATTTGAATGTACACTCGAAACTGCTCTAAGAAAGCAAATCTTGTTTATGAGGCCTAGACTTCAAAACTTGGCTAAAATATCAAGATCATGTGGGTCTATAGACCAACATGTTTTCAATAAAAATAGACACCTCTTGAATTAAATTATAGCGTTCGAGTCTTTTCGAGTGTGTATTTTTCGAATGTACATTCGAAACTACTCTAAGTAGACAAATTTTGTTTATGAGGCCTAGGCTTCAAAACTTGGCTAAAATATCAAGATCATGTGGGTCTATAGACCAAGATGTCCTGATAATTAGCATGTTTTCAATCAAAATAGACACCTCTTGAGCTAAATTATAGCGTTCGAGTCTTTTCGAGTGTGTATTTTTTGAATGTACACTCGAAACTGCTCTAAGAAAGCAAATCTTGTTTATGAGGCCTAGACTTCAAAACTTGGCTAAAATATCAAGATCATGTGGGTCTATAGACCCACATGTCCTGATAATTAGCATGTTTTCAATCAAAATAGACACCTCTTGAGCTAAATTATAGCGTTCGAGTCTTTTCGAGTGTGTATTTTTCGAATGTACGCTCGAAACTGCTCTAAGTAAGCAAATCTTGTTTATGAGGCCTAGACTTCAAAATTTAGCTAAAATATCAAAATCATCTGGGTCTATAGAGCAACATGTCCTGATCATTATCATCTTTCCAATAAAAATAGACACCTGTTGAGCTAAATTATAGCGTTCGAGTCTTTTCGAGTGTGTATTATTCGAATGTACACTCGAAACTGCGCTAAGTAGAAAATTCGTGTTTATGAGGCGTATCCTTCAAAACTTGGCTAATATATCAAGATCGTGTGGGTATATAGACCAACATGTCTTGATCATTCGCATGTTTTCAATCAAAATAGAAACTTCTTGAATTGAATTATAGCTTTCGAGTCTTTTCGAGTGTGTATTTTTCGAATGTACACTCGAAACTGCTCTAAGTAGACAAATCTTGTTTATGAGGCATAGACTTCAAAATTTGGCTAAAATGTTAAGATCATGTGGGTCTATAGACCAACATGTCCTGATAATTAGCATGTTTTCAATCAAAATAGACACCTATTGAGCTAAATTATAGAGTTCGAGTCTTTTCGAGTGTGTATTTTTCGAATGTACACTCGAAATTGCTCTAAGTAGACAAAATCTTGTTTATGAGGCCTAGACTTCAAAACTTGGCTAACATATCAAGATCATGTGGGTCTATAGACCAACATGTCCTGATCATTAGCATGTTTTCAATCAAAATAGACACCTCTTGAATTAAATTATAGCGTTCGAGTCTTTTTGAGTGTGTATTTTTCGAATGTACATTCGAAACTGCTCTAAGTAGACAAATCTTGTTTATGAGGCCTAGGCTTCTAAAATTGGCTAAAATATCAAGATCATGTGGGTCTATAGACCAACATGTCCTGATAATTAGAATGTTTTCAATCAAAATAGACACCTCTTGAGCTAAATCATAGCGTTCGAGTCTTTTCGAGTGTGTATTTTTCGAATGTACACTCGAAATTGCTCTAAGTAAGTAAATATTGTTTATGAGGCCTAGACTTCAAAATTTAGCTAAAATATCAAGATCATTTGAGTCTATAGACCAACATCTCATTATCATTAGCATCTTTCCAATAAAAATAGACACCTGTTGAGCTAAATTATAGCGTTCGAGTCTTTTCGAGTGTGTATTATTTGAATGTACACTCGAAACTGCGCTAAGTAGAAAATTCGTGTTTATGAGGCGTATCCTTCAAAACTTGGCTAACATATCAAAATCATGTGGGTCTATAGACCAACATGTCTTGATCATTAGCATGTTTTCAATCAAAATAGACACCTCTTGAATTACATTATAGCGTTCGAACCATTTCGAGTGTGTATTTTTCGAATGTACATTCGAAACTGCTCTAAGTAGACAAATCATGTTTATGAGGCCTAGGCTTCAAAACTTGGCTAAAATATCAAGATCATGTGGGTCTTTAGACCAACATGTCCTGATAATTAGCATGTTTTCAATCAAAATAGACACCTCTTGAGCTAAATTATAGCGTTCGAGTCTTTTCGAGTGTGTATTTTTCGAATGTACACTCGAAATTGCTCTAAGTAAGCAAATCTTGTTTATGAGGCCTAGACTTTAAAATTTAGCTAAAATATCAAGATCATCTGGGTCTATAGACCAACATCTCCTTATCATTAGCATCTTTCCCATAAAAATAGACACCTGTTGAGCTAAATTATAGCGTTCGAGTCTTTTCGAGTGTGTATTATTTGAATGTACACTCGAAACTGCTCTAAGAAAGCAAATCTTGTTTATGAGGCCTAGACTTCAAAACTTGGCTAAAATATCAAGATCATGTGGGTCTATAGACCCACATGTCCTGATAATTAGCATGTTTTCAATCAAAATAGACACCTCTTGAGCTAACTTATAGTGTTCGAGTCTTTTCGAGTGTGTATTTTTCGAATGTACGCTCGAAACTGCTCTAAGTAAGCAAATCTTGTTTATGAGGCCTAGACTTCAAAATTTAGCTAAAATATCAAAATCATCTGGGTCTATAGACCAACATGTCCTGATCATTAGCATCTTTCCAATAAAAATAGACACCTGTTGAGCTAAATTATAGCGTTCGAGTCTTTTCGAGTGTGTATTATTCGAATGTACACTCGAAACTGCGCTAAGTAGAAAGTTCGTGTTTATGAGGCGTATCCTTCAAAACTTGGCTAATATATCAAGATCGTGTGGGTCTATAGACCAACATGTCTTGATCATTCGCATGTTTTCAATCAAAATAGACACTTCTTGAATTGAATTATATCTTTCGAGTCTTTTCGAGTGTGTATTTTTTGAATGTACACTCGAAACTGCTCTAAGTAGACAAATCTTGTTTATGAGGCATAGACTTCAAAATTTGGCTAAAATATTAAGATCATGTGGGTCTATAGACCAACATGTCCTGATCATTAGCATGTTTTCAATCAAAATAGACACCTGTTGAGCTAAATTATAGAGTTCGAGTCTTTTCGAGTGTGTATTTTTCGAATGTACACTCGAAACTGCTCTAAGTAGACAAAATCTTGTTTATGAGGCCTAGACTTCAAAACTTGGCTAAGATATCAAGATCATGTGGGTCTATAGACCAACATGTCCTGATCATTAGCATGTTTTCAATCAAAATAGACACCTCTTGAATTAAATTATAGCGTTCGAGTCTTTTTGAGTGTGTATTTTTCGAATGTACATTCGAAACTGCTCTAAGTAGACAAATCTTGTTTATGAGTCCTAGGCTTCTAAAATTGGCTAAAATATCAAGATCATGTGGGTCTATAGACCAACATGTCCTGATAATTAGCATGTTTTCAATCAAAATAGACACCTCTTGAGCTAAATCATAGCGTTCGAGTCTTTTCGAGTGTGTATTTTTCGAATGTACACTCGAAATTGCTCTAAGTAAGCAAATCTTGTTTATGAGGCCTAGACTTCAAAATTTAGCTAAAATATCAAGATCATTTGGGTCTATAGACCAACATCTCATTATCATTAGCATCTTTCCAATAAAAATAGACACCTGTTGAGCTAAATTATAGCGTTCGAGTCTTTTCGAGTGTGTATTATTTGAATGTACACTCGAAACTGGGCTAAGTAGAAAATTCGTGTTTATGAGGCGTATCCTTCAAAATTTGGCTAACATATCAAAATCATGTGGGTCTATAGACCAACATGTCTTGATCATTAGCATGTTTTCAATCAAAATAGACACCTCTTGAATTACATTATAGCGTTCGAACCATTTCGAGTGTGTATTTTTCGAATGTACATTCGAAACTGCTCTAAGTAGACAAATCATGTTTATGAGGCCCAGGCTTCAAAACTTGGCTAAAATATCAAGATCATGTGGGTCTATAGACCAACATGTCCTTATAATTAGCATGTTTTCAATCAAAATAGACACCTTTTGAGCTAAATTATAGCGTTCGAGTCTTTTCGAGTGTGTATTTTTCGAATGTACACTCGAAATTGCTCTAAGTAAGCAAATCTTGTTTATGAGGCCTAGACTTTAAAATTTAGCTAAAATATCAAGATCATCTGGGTCTATAGACCAACATCTCCTTATCATTAGAATCTTTCCCATAAAAATAGACACCTGTTGAGCTAAATTATAGCGTTCGAGTCTTTTCGAGTGTGTATTATTTGAATGTACACTCGAAACTTCGCTAAGTAGAAAATTCGTGTTTATGAGGCGTATCCTTCAAAACTTCGCTAATGTATCAAGATCGTGTGGGTCTATAGACCAACATGTCTTGATCATTCACATGTTTTCAATCAAATAGACACTTCTTGAATTAAATTATAGCTTTCGAGTCTTTTCGAGTGTGTATTTTTCGAATGTACACTCGAAACTGCTCTAAGTAGACAAATCTTGTTTATGAGGCATAGACTTCAAAATTTGGCTAAAATATTAAGATCATGTGGGTCTATAGACCAACATGTCCTGATCATTAGCATGTTTTCAATCAAAATAGACACCTGTTGAGCTAAATTATAGAGTTCGAGTCTTTTCGAGTGTGTATTTTTCGAATGTACACTCGAAACTGCTCTAAGTAGACAAAATCTTGTTTATGAGGCCTAGACTTCAAAACTTGGCTAACATATCAAGATCATGTGGGTCTATAGACCAACATGTCCTGATCATTAGCATGTTTTCAATCAAAATAGACACCTCTTGAATTAAATTATAGCGTTCGAGTCTTTTTGAGTGTGTATTTTTCGAATGTACATTCGAAACTGCTCTAAGTAGACAAATCTTGTTTATGAGGCCTAGGCTTCTAAAATTGGCTAAAATATCAAGATCATGTGGGTCTATAGACCAACATGTCCTGATAATTAGCATGTTTTCAATCAAAATAGACACCTCTTGAGCTAAATTATAGCGTTCGAGTCTTTTCGAGTGTGTATTTTTCGAATGTACACTCGAAATTGCTCTAAGTAAGCAAATCTTGTTTATGAGGCCTAGACTTCAAAATTTAGCTAAAATATCAAGATCATTTGGGTCTATAGACCAACATCTCATTATTATTAGCATCTTTCCAATAAAAATAGACACCTGTTGAGCTAAATTATAGCATTCGAGTCTTTTCGAGTGTGTATTATTTGAATGTACACTCGAAACTGCGCTAAGTAGAAAATTCGTGTTTATGAGGCGTATCCTTCAAAACTTGGCTAACATATCAAAATCATGTGGGTCTATAGACCAACATGTCTTGATCATTAGCATGTTTTCAATCAAAATAGACACCTCTTGAATTACATTATAGCGTTCGAGCCATTTCGAGTGTGTATTTTTCGAATGTACATTCGAAACTGCTCTAAGTAGACAAATTATGTTTATGAGGCCCAGGCTTCAAAACTTGGCTAAAATATCAAGATCATGTGGGTCTATAGACCAACATGTCCTGATAATTAGCATGTTTTCAATCAAAATAGACACCTCTTGAGCTAAATTATAGCGTTCGAGTCTTTTCGAGTATGTATTTTTCGAATGTACACTCGAAACTGCTCTAAGTAGACAAATCTTGTTTATGAGGCCTAGATTTCAAAATTTTGCTAAAATATCAAGATCATCTGGGTCTATAGACCAACATGTCCTGATCATTAGCATGTTTCCAATAAAATAGAAACATGTTGATCTAAATTATAGCGTTCGAGTCTTTTCGATTGTGTATTTTTCGAATGTACACTCGAAACTGCTCTAAGTAGAAAAATCTTGTTTATGTGGCCTAGACTTCAAAATTTGGCTAAAATATCAAGATCATCTGGGTCTTTAGACCAACATGTCCTGATAATTAGCATGTTTTCAATCAAAATAGACACCTCTTGAGCTAAATTATAGCGTTCGAGTCTTTTCGAGTGTGTACTTTTCGAATGTACACTCGAAACTGCTCTAAGTAGAAAAATCTTGTTTAAGAAGCCTAGATTTCAAAATTTGGCTAAAATATCAAGATCATCTGGGTCTATAGACCAACATGTCCTGATCATTAGCATGTTTCCAATAAAATAGAAACCTGTTTATCTAAATTATAGCGTTCGAGTCTTTTCGATTGTGTATTTTTCGAATGTACACTCGAAACTGCTCTAAGTAGAAAAATCTTGTTTATGTGGCCTAGACTTCAAAATTTGGCTAAAATATCAACATCATCTGGGTCTATAGACCAACATGTCCTGATAATTAGCATGTTTTCAATCAAAATAGACACCTCTTGAGCTAAATTATAGCGTTCGAGTCTTTTCGAGTGTGTATTTTTCGAATGTACACTCGAAACTGCTCTAAGTAGAAAAATCTTGTTTATGTGGCCTAGACTTCAAAATTTGGCTAAAATATCAAGATCATGTGGGTCTTTAGACCAACATGTCCTGATAATTAGCATGTTTTCAATCAAAATAGACACCTCTTGAGCTAAATTATAGCGTTCGAGTCTTTTCGAGTGTGTATTTTTCGAATGTACACTCGAAATTGCTCTAAGTAAGCAAATCTTGTTTATGAGGCCTAGACTTTAAAATTTAGCTAAAATATCAAGATCATCTGGGTCTATAGACCAACATCTCCTTATCATTAGCATCTTTCCCATAAAAATAGACACCTGTTGAGCTAAATTATAGCGTTCGAGTCTTTTCGAGTGTGTATTATTTGAATGTACACTCGAAACTGCTCTAAGAAAGCAAATCTTGTTTATGAGGCCTAGACTTCAAAACTTGGCTAAAATATCAAGATCATGTGGGTCTATAGACCCACATGTCCTGATAATTAGCATGTTTTCAATCAAAATAGACACCTCTTGAGCTAAATTATAGCGTTCGAGTCTTTTCGAGTGTGTATTTTTCGAATGTACACTCGAAACTGCTCTAAGTAGAAAAATCTTGTTTAAGAGGCCTAGATTTCAAAATTTGGCTAAAATATCAAGATCATCTGGGTCTATAGACCAACATGTCCTGATCATTAGCATGTTTCCAATAAAATAGAAACCTGTTTATCTAAATTATAGCGTTCGAGTCTTTTCGATTGTGTATTTTTCGAATATACACTCGAAACTGCTCTAAGTAGAAAAATCTTGTTTATGTGGCCTAGACTTCAAAATTTGGCTAAAATATCAAGATCATGTGGGTCTATAGACCAACATGTCCTGATAATTAGCATGTTTTCAATCAAAATAGACACCTCTTGAGCAAAATTATAGCGTTCTAGTCTTTTCGAGTGGGTATTTTTCGAATGTACACTCGAAACTGCTCTAAGTAGAAAATTTGTGTTTATGAGGCCTAGGATTCAAAACTTGGCTAAAATATCAAGATCATGTGGGTCTATAGACCAACATGTCCTGATAATTAGCATGTTTTCAATCAAAATAGACACCTCTTGAGCTAAATCATAGCGTTCGAGTCTTTTCGAGTGTGTATTTTTCGAATGTACACTCGAAATTGCTCTAAGTAAGCAAATCTTGTTTATGAGGCCTAGACTTCAAAATTTAGCTAAAATATCAAGATCATTTGGGTCTATAGACCAACATCTCATTATTATTAGCATCTTTCCAATAAAAATAGACACCTGTTGAGCTAAATTATAGCATTCGAGTCTTTTCGAGTGTGTATTATTTGAATGTACACTCGAAACTGCGCTAAGTAGAAAATTCGTGTTTATGAGGCGTATCCTTCAAAACTTGGCTAACATATCAAAATCATGTGGGTCTATAGACCAACATGTCTTGATCATTAGCATGTTTTCAATCAAAATAGACACCTCTTGAATTACATTATAGCGTTCGAGCCATTTCGAGTGTGTATTTTTCGAATGTACATTCGAAACTGCTCTAAGTAGACAAATTATGTTTATGAGGCCCAGGCTTCAAAACTTGGCTAAAATATCAAGATCATGTGGGTCTATAGACCAACATGTCCTGATAATTAGCATGTTTTCAATCAAAATAGACACCTCTTGAGCTAAATTATAGCGTTCGAGTCTTTTCGAGTATGTATTTTTCGAATGTACACTCGAAATTGCTCTAAGAAAGAAAATCTTGTTTATGAGGCCTAGACTTTAAAATTTAGCTAAAATATCAAGATCATCTGGGTCTATGGACCAACATCTCCTTATCATTAGCATCTTTCCCATAAAAATAGACACCTGTTGAGCTAAATTATAGCGTTCGAGTCTTTTCGAGTGTGTATTATTCGAATGTACACTCGAAACTGCGCTAAGTAGAAAATTCGTGTTTATGAGGCGTATCCTTCAAAACTTGGATAACATATCAAGATCATGTGGGTCTATAGACCAACATGTCTTGATCATTAGCATGTTT
Organism: Papaver somniferum; assembly: GCF_003573695.1. NCBI lineage: Eukaryota > Viridiplantae > Streptophyta > Magnoliopsida > Ranunculales > Papaveraceae > Papaver > Papaver somniferum. Next base: position 358,848 of record NW_020629041.1, read on the forward strand.
TCAATCAAAATAGACACCTCTTGAATTACATTATAGCGTTTGAGTCATTTCGAGTGTGTATTTTTCGAATGTACATTCGAAACTGCTCTAAGTAGACAAATCTTGTTTATGAGTCCTAGGCTTCAAAACTTGGCTAAAATATCAAGATCATGTGGGTCTATAGACCAACATGACCTGATAATTAGCATGTTTTCAATCAAAATAGACACCTCTTGATCTAAATTATAGCGTTCGAGTCTTTTCGAGTGTGTATTTTTCGAATGTACACTCGAAACTGCTCTAAGTAAGTATATCTAGTTTATGAGGCCTATGCTTCAAAATTTAGCTAAAATATCAAGATCATCTGGGTCTATAGACCAACATCTCCTGATCATTAGCATCTTTCCAATAAAAATAGACACCAGTTGAGCTAAATTATAGCGTTCGAGTCTTTTCGAGTGTGTATTATTCGAATGTACACTCGAAACTGCGCTAAGTAGAAAATTCGTGTTTATGAGGCGTATCCTTCAAGACTTGGCTAACATAACAAGATCATGTGGGTCTATAGACCAACATGTCTTGATCATTAGCATGTTTTCATCAAAATAGACACCTCTTGAATTACATTATAGCGTTCGAGTCATTTCGAGTGTGTATTTTTCGAATGTACATTCGAAACTGCTCTAAGTAGACAAATCTTGTTTATGAGGCCTAGGCTTCAAAACTTGGCTAAAATATCAAGATCATGTGGGTCTATAAACCAACATGTCCTGATAATTAGCATGTTTTCAATCAAAATAGACACCTCTTGAGCTAAATTATAGCGGTCGAGTCTTTTCGAGTGTGTATTTTTCGAATGTACACTCGAAATTGCTCTAAGTAAGCAAATCTTGTTTATGAGGCCTAGACTTCAAAATTTAGATAAAATATCAAGATCATCTGGGTCTATAGACCAACATCTCCTTATCATTAGCATCTTTCCAATAAAAATAGACACCTGTTGAGCTAAATTATAGCGTTCGAGTCTTTTCGAGTGTGTATTATTCGAATGTACACTCGAAACTGCGCTAAGTAGAAAATTCGTGTTTATGAGGCGTATCCTTCAAAAGTTGGCTAACATATCAAAATCATGTGGGTCTATAGACCAACATGTCTTGATCATTAGCATGTTTTCAATCAAAATAGACACCTCTTGAATTACATTATAGCGTTCAGTCATTTCGAGTGTGTATTTTTCGAATGTACATTCGAAACTGGTCTAAGTAGACAAATATTGTTTATGAGGCCCAGGCTTCAAAACTTGGCTAAAATATCAAGATCATGTGGGTCTATAGACCAACATGTCCTGATAATTAGCATGTTTTCAATCTAAATAGACACCTCTTGAGCTAAATTATAGCCGTTCGAGTATTTTCGAGTGTGTATTTTTCGAATGTACACTCGAAACTGCTCTAAGTAACAAAATCTTGTTTGTGAGGCCTAGACTTCAAAATTTAGCTAAAATATGAACATCATCTGGGTCTATAGACCAACATCTCCTGATCATTAGCATATTTCCAATAAAAATAGACACATGTTGAGCTAAATTATAGAGTTCGAGTCTTTTCGAGTGTGTATTATTCGAATGTACACTCGAAACTGCGCTAAGTAGAAAATTCGCGTTTATGAGGCGTATCCTTCAAAACTTGGCTAATAAATCAAGATCACGTAGGTCTATAGACCAACATGTCTTGATCATTAACATGTTTTCAATCAAAATATACACCTCTTGAATCAAATTATAGCTTTCGAGTCTTTTTGCGTGTGTATTTTTCGAATGTACACTCGAAACTGCTCTAAATAGACAAATCTTGTTTATGAGGCCTAGACTTCAAAACTTGGCTAACATATCAAGATCGTGTGGGTCTATATACCAACATGTCCTGATCATTAGCATGTTTTCAATCAAAATAGACACCTCTTGAATTAAATTATAGCGTTCGAGTCTTTTTGAGTGTGTATTTTTCGAATGTACATTCGAAACTGCTCTAAGTAGACAAGTCTTGTTTATGAGGCCTAGGCTTCAAAACTTGGCTAAAATATCAAGATCATGTGGGTCTATAGACCAACATGTCCTGATAATTAGCATGTTTTCAATCAAAATAGACACCTCTTGATCTAAATTATAATGTTCGAGTCTTTTCGAGTGTGTATTTTTCGAATGTACACTCGAAACTGCTCTAAGTAAGCAAATCTTGTTTATGAGGCCTAGACTTCAAAATTTAGCTGAAATATCAAGATCATCTGGGTCTATAGACCAACATCTCCTGATCATTAGCATCTTTCCAATAAAAATAGACACCTGTTGAGCTAAATTATAGCGTTCGAGTCTTTTCGAGTTTGTATTATTCGAATGTACACTCGAAACTGCGCTAAGTAGAAAATTCGTGTTTATGAGGCGTATCCTTCAAAACTTGGCTAACATAACAAGATCATGTGGGTCTATAGACCAACATGTCTTAATCATTAGCATGTTTTCAATCAAAATAGACACCTCTTGAATTACATTACAGCGTTCGAGTCATTTCGAGTGTGTATTTTTCGAATGTACATTCGAAACTGCTCTAAGTAGACAAATCTTGTTTATGAGGCCTAGGCTTCAAAACTTGGCTAAAATATCAAGATCATGTGGGTCTATAGACCAACATGGCCTGATAATTAGCATGTTTTCAGTCAAAATAGACACCTCTTGAGCTAAATTATAGCGTTCGAGTCTTTTCCAGTGTTTATTTTTCGAATGTACACTCGAAACATCTCTAAGTAAGCAAATCTTGTTATGAGGCCTAGACTTCAAAATTTAGCTAAAATATCAAGACCATCTTGGTCTATAGAACAACATCTCCTGATCATTAGCATCTTTCCAATAAAAATAGACACCTGTTGAGCTAAATTATAGCTCTCGAGTCTTTTCGAGTGTGTATTATTTGAATGTACACTCGAAACTGCGCTAAGTAGAAAATTCGTGTTTATGAGGCGTATCCTTCAAAACTTGGCTAACATATCAACATCATGTGGGTCTATATACCAACATGTCTTGATTATTAGCATGTTTTCAATCAAAATAGACACCTCTTGATTACATTATAGCGTTCGAGTCATTTCGAGTGTGTATTTTTCGAATGTACATTCGAAACTGCTCTAAGTAGACAAATCTTGTTTATGAGGCCCAGGCTTCAAAACTTGGCTAAAATATCAAGATCATGTGGGTCTATAGACCAACATGTCCTGATAAATAGCATGTTTTCAATCAAAATAGACACCTCTTGAGCTAAATTATAGCGTTCGAGTCTTTTCGAGTGTGTATTTTTCGAATGTACTCTCGAAACTGCTCTAAGTAACCAAATCTTGTTTGTGAGGCCTAGGCTTCAAAACTTGGCTAAAATATCAAGATCATGTGGGTCTATAGACCAACATGTCCTGATAATTAGCATGTTTTCAATCAAAATAGACACCTCTTGAGCTAAATTATAGCGTTCGAGTCTTTTCGAGTGTTTATTTTTCGAATGTACACTCGAAACTGCGCTAAGTAGAAAATTCGCGTTTCTGAGGCGTATCCTTCAAAACTTGGCTAATATATCAAGAACATGTGGGTCTATAGACCAACATGTCTTGATCATTAGCATGTTTTCTATCAAAATAAACACCTATTGAATCAAATTATAGCTTTCGAGTCTTTTCGAGTTTGTATTTTTCGAATGTACACTCGAAACTGCTCTAAGTAGACAAATCTTGTTTATGAGGCCTAGACTTCAAAACTTGGCTAACATATCAAGATAATGTGGGTCTATATACAAACATGTCCTAATCATTAGCATGTTTTCAATCAAAATAGACACCTCTTGAATAAAATTATAGCGTTCGAGTCTTTTTGAGTGTGTATTTTTCGAATGTACATTCGAAACTGCTCTAAGTAGACAAATCTTGTTTATGAGGCCTAGGCTTCAAAACTTGGCTAAAATATCAAGATCATGTGGGTCTATAGACCAACATGTCCTGATAATTAGCATGTTTTCAATCAAAATAGACACCTCTTGAGCTAAATTATAGCGTTCGAGTCTTTTCGAGTGTTTATTTTTCGAATGTACACTCGAAACTGCTTTAAGTAAGCAAATCTTGTTTATGAGGCCTAGACTTAAAAATTTAGCTAAAATATCAAGATCATCTGGGTCTATAGACCAACATCTCCTGATCATTAGCATCTTTCCAATAAAAATAGATACCTGTTGAGCTAAATTATAGCGTTCGAATCTTTTCGAGTGTGTATTATTCGAATGTACACTCGAAACTGCGCTAAGTAGAAAAGTCGTGTTTATGAGGCGTATCCTTTAAAACTTGGCTAACATATCAAGATCATGTGGCTCTATAGACCAACATGTCTTGATCATTAGCATGTTTTCAATCAAAATAGACACCTCTTGAATTACATTATAGCGTTCGAGTCATTTCGAGTGTGTATTTTTCGAATGTACATTCGAAACTGGTCTAAGTAGACAAATCTTGTTTATGAGGCACATGCTTCAAAACTTGGCTAAAATATCAAGATCATGTGGGTCTATAGACCAACATGTCCTGATAATTAGCATGTTTTAAATCAAAATAGACACCTCTTGAGATAAATTATAGCCGTTCGAGTATTTTCGAGTGTGTATTTTTCGAATGTACACTCGAAACTGCTCTAAGTAACAAACTCCTTTTTTGTGAGGCCTAGACTTCAAAATTTAGCTAAAATATCAACATCATCTGGGTCTATAGACCAACATCTCTTGATCATTAGCATCTTTCCAATAAAAATAGACACATGTTGAGCTAAATTATAGCGTTCGAGTCTTTTCGAGTGTGTATTATTCGAATGTACACTCGAAACTGCGCTAAGTAGAAAATTCGCGTTTATGAGGCGTATCCTTCAAAACTTGGCTAATATATCAAGATCATGTGGGTCTATAGACCAACATGTCTTGATCATTAGCATGTTTTCAATCAAAATAGACACCTCTTGAATCAAATTATAGCTTTCGAGTCTTTTCGAGTGTGTATTTTTCGAATGTACACTCGAAACTGCTCTAAATAGACAAATCTTGTTTGTGAGGCCTAGACTTCAAAACTTGGCTAACATATCAAGATCATGTGGGTCTATAGACCAACATGTCCTGATAATTAGCATGTTTTCAATCAAAATAGACACCTCTTGATCTAAATTATAATGTTCGAGTCTTTTCGAGTGTGTATTTTTCGAATGTACACTCGAAACTGCTCTAAGTAAGCAAATCTTGTTTATGAGGCCTAGACTTCAAAATTTAGCTAAAATATCAAGATCATCTGGGTCTATAGACCAACATCTCCTGATCATTAGCATCTTTCCAATAAAAATAGACACTTGTTGAGCTAAATTATAGCGTTCGAGTCTTTTCGAGTTTGTATTATTCGAATGTACACTCGAAACTGCGCTAAGTAGAAAATTCGTGTTTATGGGGCGTAACCTTCAAAACTTGGCTAACATAACAAGATCATGTGGGTCTATAGACCAACATGTCTTAATCATTAGCATGTTTTCAATCAAAATAGACACCTCTTGAATTACATTATAGCGTTCGAGTCATTTCGAGTGTGTATTTTTCGAATGTACATTCGAAACTGCTTTACGTAGACAAATCTTGTTTATGAGGCCTAGGCTTCAAAACTTGGCTAAAATATCAAGATCATGTGGGTCTATAGACCAACATGTCCTGATAATTAGCATGTTTTCAGTCAAAATAGACACCTCTTGAGCTAAATTATAGCGTTCGAGTCTTTTCCAGTGTTTATTTTTCGAATGTACACTCGAAACATCTCTAAGTAAGCAAATCTTGTTTATGAGGCCTAGACTTCAAAATTTAGCTAAAATATCAAGATCATCTGGGTCTATAGACCAACATCTACTGATCATTAGCATCTTTCCAATAAAAATAGACAACTTTTGAGCTAAATTATAGCGTTCGAGTCTTTTCGAGTGTGTATTATTCGAATGTACACTCGAAACTGCACTAAGTAGAAAATTCGTGTTTATGAGGCGTATCCTTCAAAACTTGACTAACATATCAAGATCATGTGGGTCTATAGACCAACATGTCTTGATCATTAGCATATTTTCAATAAAAATAGGCACCTCTTGAATTACATTATAGCGTTCGAGTCATTTCGAGTGTGTATTTTTCGAATGTACATTCGAAACTGGTCTAAGTAGACAAATCTTGTTTATGAGGCCCAGGCTTCAAAACTTGGCTAAAATATCAAGATCATGTGGGTCTATAGACCAACATGTCCTAATAATTAGCATGTTTTCAATCAAAATAGACACCTCTTGAGCTAAATTATAGCGTTCGAGTCTTTTCGAGTGTGTATTTTTCGAATGTACTCTCGAAACTGCTCTAAGTAACAAAATCTTGTTTGTGAGGCCTAGACTTCAAAATTTAGCTAAAATATCAACATTATCTGGGTCTATAGACCAACATCTCCTGATCATTAGCATCTTTCCAATAAAAATAGACACCTGTTGAGCTAAATTATAGCGTTCGAGTCTTTTCGAGTGTGTATTATTCGAATGTACACTCGAAACTGCTCTAAGTAGAAAATTCGCGTTTAGGAGGCGTATCCTTCAAAACTTGGCTAATATATCAAGAACATGTGGGTCTATAGACCAACATGTCTTGATCATTAGCATGTTTTCAATCAAAATAGACACCTCTTGAATTAAATTATAGCTTTCGAGTCTTTTCGAGTGTGTATTTTTCGAATGTACACTCGAAACTGCTCTAAGTAGACAAATCTTGTTTATGAGGCCTAGACTTCAAAACTTGGCTAACATATCAAGATCATGTGGGTCTATATACCAACATGTCCTGATCATTAGCATGTTTTCAATCAAAATAGACACCGCTTGAATTAAATTATAGCGTTCGAGTCTTTTTGAGTGTGTATTTTTCGAATGTACATTCGAAACTGCTCTAACTAGACAAATCTTGTTTATGAGTCCTAGGCTTCAAAACTTGGCTAAAATATCAAGATCATGTGGGTTTATAGACCAACATGTCCTGATAATTAGCATGTTTTCAATCAAAATATACACCTCTTGATCTAAATTATAGCGTTCGGGTCTTTTCGAGTGTGTATTTTTCGAATGTACACTCGAAACTGCTCTAAGTAAGCAAATCTTGTTTATGAGGCCTAGACTTCAAAATTTAGCTAAAATATCAAGATCATCTGGGTCTATAGACCAACATCTCCTGATCATTAGTATCTTTCCAATAAAAATAGACACCTGTTGAGCTAAATTATAGCGTTCGAGTCTTTTCGAGTGTGTATTATTCGAATGTACACTCGAAACTGCTCTAAGTAGAAAATTCGCGTTTATGAGGCGTATCCTTCAAAACTTG